>NC_031495.1:31793235-31797297 GCF_000237925.1 Schistosoma mansoni
ATATATTTTATATAGAATGTATTATAAATATTGGTATGGAGAGTTTATGTATATATATATATATATATATATATGCACATGTTCGACCATAGAACAGATTACTTCATTCCTTTTAATTGTTGATTGTTTATAATTTTGAGTTTTAATGGTTGTGTCTTTATTTGACCTTAGAACTGATATTAACTCTATTGTTGTGTTAAAAGTATGTTAATTAAAATAACACTCATGTGTCTTATGTCCAATCACTTGCAAGGTCGTACATTAACACTGCTGAAGAGTTTGAAAATGAAACGTAATGAATGTCCAGTGTTTCTTCAAATAATATCACTTGATGATAACGGTCATCGTTAAAATAGAGGTGTATTTTTAAATACAAAATGAATAAACTGAGGATTCAATATAACTTACAAATTCCAGTTTTGATGTACCAAATAGGGAATGCATTAATTCATGATCAACATATGGATGAGAAGGTTTCATATCCGAATCAATGAATGTATCCCTTTACATTAAACAGTTTAAAATGGTAAAAATATAATATGAAATGGTTGAAAATGAACTCAACAATGTCACATAATTATAAATTGTCTAATCAAATGCTCACCTTAATATATTTTCTCACCTGTAACTACTTTTAACCCATAAGCTCTATATCTATTTTCATTAGAACAACAATTTGATGTAATTAATCAGTGAATATGCCTATGACATCCCAGTTATAGCAGTTGATGAAGGTTCACATTGCAATCAAGTGATCTACCAGCATTACTTAATACTATATATATGCGCTATTTATTACTCATTCAATTGTTAATGATATAGTTTTGCGATATCCCAATTACTAGAAAATTGTATTTTCGACAAAAATATGTTTATTATTAACATCCCACCCAACGCTCAACTTATTTGAAACTATCAAGTCAACCCTTGGTACTGGTACCTACCAACTCATTCAACTGTTGTCAATATTATCAACTTACTTAACACTGAATAATTAAAAGAGCCAATACCTAACTTAAACTCATAAAATCTAAAAAGCTTTTTAAGAGTAACAATGGTCGACAATTTTTCTTACATGGTCAAATCTCATTACAATTTAAATATTGAAAAGAACGAATATATATTTCGCCGGCAAAACTAACGTTATTAAAAATAAAACTGTAGAAAAATTTATTGGTTAGCCAGATGAAACTTTGAAAATCGTACAGTTCTATTTGATATGCCAGTCTTTCACGTAAATTTAAGAAATCATAAGAATAAATCAAAACGCAAACAGCCAAATTCAAATCCTTTTTCTAAAAGGATTATTAAAGTGAAGTACAACTTACCAGTTTAAACTCATAAAACCAATATCGTAAAGAAGTTGAAGTTTTTCTGCAATCCATTTACGAGGATTTTCTGGTAACATAACGCTTAAACCACCTAAAAGTGCCTTCAGTAATAATCGATAATAATTGTGAATAAACCGTCAGAACATCATAAAACAGTATTGTTGATCATGCATGCTTTTATAGGAAGTCATAAAAAATTTTATTATACATCTGATAAGTAAATAAATTGTAAAACACTATCCACTAAAATAATTTAGTTGTATCTTTCATAGTGTTATTCGATTGTACAAATATTAATGAAGATCTTTGAACATTTCGAATACTGATATTTCCTGTACTTCATCACGTAATCAAATCCTCACTAGTTTTAATATTAAGTTGCTTATACCTTCAGTAGTTTTAATGTACTAAAAATGTCCATAGCTTCTATTATTTACACTAGCAATCAGATAAGCATTTACTAAACACTCAACATAAAAACAGCAGATGATGAAATGACTGACAATTTAAAAAAGATGTATTCATAAATGATTTACCCCTTAAATTATTGAAAATTAAGAATATATATGGATTTCCGTGACTTTCATAAAAGGGATATTAATTAAAATTAAAGATAATTGTAGAATGATTTAAGATAGTAGATGGGAACAAATTTATAAAAATCTATTCTATGACTGATTAATTATAGAATATGTGTATAGATATTCTAGAACAAGTAACTTATAAAGGGATTTAAGTAAAACATTTCTAGGAATTGAAAAATAATATCATAGATGGAATAGTGGTGACTACAAAATATGTATGGACTAACAGAATAAAATAGACATAGCTTTGATTAGAAAAAGATTTTCAGATCAATTTTAAAAATAACCGCGTAAAATGAAAAATTTCACAACTAAGTGTGGTAAACTGAAGTCACCAGGTCAGTGAAAGCTTTACCCTGGTTTTTTAATCGATTCGCATGAATTAAGAAGGGCTTATTTATATCACATAACACTCAGCTTCAAGATTTCTCTGCTTTCAATTAAAATATTTGCTGTTTATTATTGTAAATAATATTTTGGACCATTATTTGCATATTTTTTCGCTATTAATGTAAACCTAAATCAAATCACACATCTTAATTTTATTTGCGTTTTTTTTTCAAATACTCAGTAATTTGGTTTCTAAGTTGTAGACAGATGATAAAACTCTATAAAATGATGGAACTTATATCTTTCTGAGATTTAATTTGTCCTGTATAAATTGAAATTTTATATTGCTGGCCACTTGTTGAAGTGTAAATGACTGATAACTACCAATCGGTAAAGGAAATATTATTGCAAACTCTACAAAATTTTGAATATGTATTTCAAGAATATTTGACTTATTAATAGTCTATATCACGAAGTAACATGAACTAGAAAGCCACTGAAACTTATGAAGTACTGTATAGTTTTGTCGTTCTAGTTTGGGACTTGTCAGTAATGAGGACCATTAGTATGGTCTGGAATCTATTGAGCACTTCAGATCTTATCACGAGCGAGATACATTTAAATAACTGACTTGAAACCCAATGATTCTTATCTGTGAACTTACTATTAAGGATTAAAAGTTTAAATAATCAATTTTAAAGCATCCTAAACACGTTCTGTAGATAAGGGTAATTCTTAAAGATACGGTACTAATTATCATCACAGGAATTAGAACTTTAATCTCCAAAAATATGAGTCATAAAAATGTGTTTATCAGACATACTGAAATCTTCACAAAGAGATTAAGGAAGCTGATTTCGACTGCATATTAAATTAGTTTATCTAAATATAAGACCCAACTTAAGCTAAGATTGGTTAAAATAGATATGTACTAACAGGTTTAACTAATGTTCATCGATCTTTACTAGTTTTCATAACGTTTAAATCAAAAAGAGCAAAGCATATAACCAACAAACACGACCTATCTATATTATTCTACGCACCTAACAATCAGCTGGTTCTTAACAGACGATTATTGGCAACAAAATAATTCTTTGTTTACGAAACACCACTTATAATTATGATGCACGTAACGTTTGCTATTTCATTTATATGACTGCTCTCGTTTTTCAACTCTACATACACTGCAGAAAAGCTAATGTATCTTGGATGCAAATAAGTAACTTTACAAAGATCACTCATTACTTTACAACAATACAAGAAAAATTCCTTAGTTAAACATGAATATAATCTATTAAAACTAGAGGGAGTGGTTCCCGGGAATTTCTTCAAATATTTGTTCGGTTAGAAATGCCTTGGTTGCTTAGGTTAAGACTTCTGAACCAAGTTTTTCAATTTACAACTTTTGTATCTTAATTCGCTAAAAATAAAATGTTTACTTTCATTTTAAAGTAAGTAAATGTTAAAAAGTCACACGTTTACAAGAATACGGTCATGTTTGAGTATGTTATTTCAACTGCACAAGAAAAAAAGAAGCGTGTTTATTCTTTAGCCTCAACTAATCATACAAATTATAACTTTAAGCAAATCACTTGAACGTTGTGATCTATTTTGGATACTCAATTAATCGGTTTAGAAATTACGGGAGTGAAATGAGGTCGAGTAGTATAACTAGCCTTCGCGCATATTTAGTTTTAAGGCTGATTACATGAGCCTTTATTATTTTAAAGATTTGAATCAAATATTGAGGCAAGTTGACATAGTTCAAACGGAGCTGATTCTATAAGGAATATGTACAAAGTTTGATTGTAATTTTG
>NC_031495.1:31797497-31800174 GCF_000237925.1 Schistosoma mansoni
ACTCAGAATTTTAGATTATTTAAATGAAGTGATTCCTATCACAGTGGGATAATTGAAACTATTTCATGCGTAACTTCATACTCGTTGAACAATTTAGTAGCTATATAAACTCAGTAACTTAGTGGATAACACATTGGTGTTCGAAGTGAAGTGTACTAGATTCAAATCTCTATCTGAACAGGGGAAAAGTCGATTTCTCCCCCTTACGTCGTATATTTGGGGGATATTTGTAGACAATTTGTCGTAACGTATAGCATTTGAATGAACCGCAATAAAAAACAACATTTTGCTGAGTATGTGAAAAATAAAGAATTATCACATTAAATTTATGAATTTCATCATTATTACTCATGCAATAAAATACGGACACAGGCTTTTGTATGTGATGCATTTGTACTTATTTTTTCTGTTGTTTAGCTAAGGTGTTCCGACATGGTTGGCCGCCATCACAAATTACTTACACGATGCATGTGAGTGACGTGCTCTCTGTCTTGTTAGTTCCCTCTAACTGTTTATGTTGTTAGTCTAATAACATGAGTTTAAGCCAAGTCAGTGAAAGGGCTCGTAGACGTAGGGCAACCGTGAACTTGTCAAGAGTCCTCGGATGTCATAGATCTACTTATAACAGACGTTGGAATAAATTACGTACGGATTTTCTGAGGAGACATGACTTGCTTTCGTTTAGTAACTTTGCTATTGAGAGCACAACTACAGGTAACTGACTTTAACACCTATATATGTAGAAACTATGTCAGTTGACAGAGAAAGTAATTTTCATGAGATTCCTTCAACTGTATTACCTTCCACAAGCTGTACCAATGAAAGGCTTCTGGAAGATAATGGTACGTGTATGAAGTTCATACGTTAATAAATTTCTTATAGGATGTTCTACCGTCGATTTGCCCTGTGAAAAGCCTTTGAATCGTAAAAAGAAGATGAACAGGATATTAATGCATTTAATGACATCCACCTCTCTGAGTATCCGGGATGCAGACAGGGTTCTGAATGAATTTCGCCTTATCGTACCAGACTTGCCGACGAGCATTAGAAGTCTCTTGAGGACGTGCACTAGTGTACAACCGAAGTCCATCAGCATTGGGGTTTACTACCATCTTGGATTGAAAACCAACCTCCTAAGATATGTTGAACATTGGTTGTGTACTTGTGATTTTGACACTCTGCAATTGTATATTAATGTAGATGGGCTTTCCATGTCAAGGAGCTCCAATCAACATTTGTGGCCTGTATTAGGAAGGATCGTTGCCCCTAGACTTAGTGATGTTTTCATGATAGGGATCTACGGAGGGAATACTAAGCCGGCACGATTCAACGAAATTTCTGCCGATACTATTTCTGAAATAAAAGAGATGACTGAAACGGGTCTATTAAGTGTAAGGTTCAATAAATACATTGCTATTAAGTTAACTGCAGTAATATGTGATGCACCGGCTCGTTCTGATGTTAGGTACACTGTTAATCACAACGGAAAGGCAGGTTGCGACCGGTGCGTTGTTAATGGTAGACGACTTGATGGAAAGATGACTTTCCCAAACGGTGAATATACGTTAAGAACTGACGACAGTTTCAGGAATCAGACACAATATATTCACCATAAAGGACATTCTTTATTCGAAAGTCTACCAATAGACATGATATTAACTTTCCCCTTAGATCCCATGCACATGGTTTACTTAGGTGTCACAAAGAAACTTGTGACTCTCTGGATAGAATTAGGACACAGGAGGCTAAAGAACATGAACTCATGTGTAATTAGGACCATAAATAAGTTGATATCTCGGTGCGTAGAAAGTACTCCCTCTGACTTTCCGCGTAAATGTCGAACATTAGACTACGTATCCGTATGGAAAGCGTCAGAGTGTAGGTTGTTTCTTCTATATTTAGGCCCGGTTATTCTTCAAAATATTCTGCCTGAACCTTTGTATATAAATTTTAAATGTCTTGCTTTGTCTATGTACTTGCTTGCACATCCTCAGTTTTATAATAGGGTTACAGAATCTGTCAGGATGGATTTAAGGAATTTTCTAAGAGAATATGAATGGTGTTACGGATGTGAGAACTTAGTATATAATGTGCATTCGCTACAGCATCTTCCTGACGATGTTCTAGCACATGGACCGTTAGATAGCTACTCAGCATTCCCATTCGAGTCTTATATGAGGCAAATTAAGGAATCCGTACACAGTGGGTATTCCGTGGCTAAGCAAGCAGCTCAGCGTTATGCGGAACAAATGTCTTTCTGCGATAGGCTCCAGGTTGACATTTAGACTAATGATAACCCAGTGATAGGTAAGGCTGACTCACGCAAGCAAGTAATAATGTTTAGGAATAGCCAAATAAATTCATTTCAGCCTGATAACGTTGTAGTAGTAAACGGAAAGCCGGGATTGTATACTGATATTCAGGATAGTGGACTATTAAAATTCAGGCAATTTACTGACCCACAAAATTACTTTACAGATCCATTTCCTTCCACTGATATAGGAATATTTAAATGCTCCGTAGTTAGCAGTGCTTACAGTTGGGTTTCTATTCGTGATGTTGACTGTAAATGTATGTCTATTAATTGTGTTAATCGTTTGGTTATTGTCCCTTTGTTGCACACTGTTATGTAATTGTATTTCCTTAAATTTCCTGTTATGTTATATTTAGTCTTATA
>NC_031495.1:31800374-31886971 GCF_000237925.1 Schistosoma mansoni
GGCGTACTGTTGTAAGTCCTACCCAGTTCTTTTAGAGAGGAATAGGCGATTAGGTGAACCATGGCTAAAAAGACATCAGAATAGCTTGTGCAGTATGGAGGGATTTTGGGGGCCGGTGTTGGATCCATTTTGCAAGTGAAAATCCCTCTATGCATACACTTGTGATTTCTTCCTTACGTTTTCTTTATTTGTATATGTTGTTAACAATTTTGATGTTAATTAAGACTGTATCATCTAACACGGACTTCCCGAAGCTTAGATCTCTTCTGTAATCAAAGTCATTGAGTCAGTTCTAGTGATCATGTTGTCGATACACTTCGGCTCAACTCATTCATGGAACGAAATTTCGACGTCCAGGAGAATTCGTGCATCCTTCATCTTCGCCTGTACATATGGATCTAAACTCCTACGTGAGCAGGCTTACACACGTAATGCGTACACTTAAACCTGTTTCCACTCGACCTCAATCGACTGGTGTTTTCGTTCAACATGACTTAAGATATAGTACACATGTCTTCGTACATCGAGACTCACATCGACGACCCCTCGAATCAGCATACGAAGGACCCTTCAAAGTTCTTCAGAGTGAAATTAAGTACTATATAGTTGATAAAAACGGCACAAACGATAGCATCAGCACCGACAGCATCAAAGCAGCGTATTTAGAAGGAAATCCTATCCATGTTGATTTTCCTTCGATGCAATCGAACGACACGGCTTCTATACTTGTAATAACTCATCCGACAGCCAACACGCATGTTGATACATCGGAAGTATCTGAAAATAAACATAGAACAACATGTTTTGTAAGAAGATTAATATTCCCAGAATATTTAAACGATTATTGCACGTAAGACACGAGTTACCATTTTGCATTATCTCGATTTTCTTTTTACTATATATAATAATAAGTTTGATATGCTTATACTCATACATTTATTCCAAAAAAGAAACTTCTTTTTCTTGCTATATGTATATATAATTTTTTTTAAAAAAAAACGAAAAAAAACTTAAAAAATCGCTTTTACGCTGTCGCAGGTGCATTAGTTTGTTTGCCTTTTTTGCCCGCTTTGTGTCTTTACGCGCCTACGAGTGTATTTCGACATGCACTTGCTGGTGTAGGGTTACTGAATATCGAACAGATCATTGATCCCTGCCAAGGTCGAGGATAGTCAACGCGCACAAATCAATCGTACGCCATGGACTGGCCCACGCAGCAGTGGTTATTCTTTCACTTCTGTACTTCCGTAGTTGTACCTTAACTAATATATTCTTGTAATAACGTCCTTTGTGTTGTACAGTCTCCATAGCGTCCATTATCCTTTGATGCGTCGATGGTTCAATCCACGTAAGGGCTGGTCGCGAGGCGTGACTTCAGCGTTAGTTGGTTCGTCACCATTCTCGTCTAACTCTAGTAGGCCCCCAATCATTTCGACATAGAACATCAACGTTGATGTTCTACACTGGTGAGCAAGACTTCGAATAACGCAACCTATCATTATGATCTTTTTTATTGCATTCTATACTTATTATTTTTCATTTTTAACTTCGGCTATCTTTATCAGTTTCTGTGAACATTCGTTGCTTCATATCAATGTTGATTAGTATTTCAACTGAAATAATTAGTTCAATCGATAGAACTAACCAATCAACTACGACTGTAATCGGTCATCGTGGTTCTTTAACAAGCATCAGCAGCATGTAAATGCTCCTGTGAAATATGTCTGTTGAAATATTAACCACTCGTAATTTTTTAGCCACATGGCAACACGAACGCATATCTGTTTGCAACTTATTCACTTATATAAACAATACAGGATTAACTGCCTATTATAAATCCATCTGTCTACTTAATCACTGTCAACTAGCTTCTATCAGAAACTATCTACTAGAATATTTTACTTTCTTGACCACTGCCTGCTTAATTTCCAATTGCTGAGTTCCATGGCGAATCAGAGGATACGAATGCTAAAAATTTACGGTGAGTTTGAACTATAAATTTCCTGCAATGTTAGATCTTGTTTAGACTGTTTCGCCAGGCAATGTTACGTGTTTGGCTCAAATTAAATTTGGACGTATACCAATTCAGTCTACAACGCTTCGGTAATCTACGAATTTAATCAACAAATCTCAATTACTTGGGAGCAAGAGTAACCCAGGCGAGTTTCATAATTGCGTTAGTTAATTTCGTATAATATTGATGTTTAATAACATTTCGAGGCTACTTTCACTTCGAGTAGTCATATATTCTGTCACTGCCGTCAAATTTTAGTCGAAACTATGTACATTTATGACTCGTAAGTCAACATGCTGTGGAAAAACGTATTACGTGTACACGAGCAATCTTAATCCATGTCCTTACCAGACATTCATCGTACTTAATATTGTCACTTAACGCTAGATAATAAGCTCTTTTACGAAACGATCACGTTATCTAAACCTTAACTTTAGTTACATTGGTGGTTACCATTTTAATTAATGTTTGCGACACACTTTGTATATGCCGTTATCTCACACGGTAAATCATAGCTCGATTTCCTTATTGCACGAAAGTCACTTCAATTTCTTCGGTTTATTCACATGCAATACGGGTTTGGAAAAAATCTAAACGACCTCTAAAACTTTCCACGAACCCCACGATAGTATATGTTTGCTATTACACATCCAATTGCTATATTAACGATGCCCAAACGAACGTTCAGTACAAATGTCAGTATACGAAAGGATGTTACTTCGATGTGACATTACAACACATCCGAACTATTGTAGTTATTTCAAATTCGACGTCGTATTTTTTTCATCTTATGAAGTATTGTTTCCGCGTGGCTGTTACCTAATAGATGTTTCGGTACATCAATCAGCTGTTCAACTACTCGACGATCTAAAGCCTGTCCAGTTCAATTGGTGGTTTGACGATACTCATTCACGCGAATCATCGGTTTACGCAGTCGAGCGCATCTCCTGCAAACTGACAACGATATTGTCGTCTCGACCCCAACACTGACAGCATTTTTCACCGATATCATTGACATGAGTCCAGAGTGACACTCTTGGTTTCTTATGTTCTTTTCGACATTTTTCGGTTCACTCATCAAACACACGTGCAGCACTCACCGTTTATCATCTTTTAGAAACTTCATCGTGCCACCTTCGCCCTCGATCTGTATTTCTTCGACCCTTATTGATTTTCACAGCAGTTATCAGTTTTTCCAAACTGACTGCAAGTTGATCAGAAGCTTCGCACAAGGAAACCACGACTTATCTTCACGGTTATACTTCTGTACTTACAGTTAGTCTGTTAAATATAGATATAACTAGAAATCGACGCTTACGAACAGTTGTCAACGACACTTACTGACTTAATACTCTGTACCGAGGGCAGTACAAACATCGGCATCGATTGATAATACACTTATCGTACTATCACTGTGACATCACTACTCTTGCGGCAAACTTAACGTTTTTCATCTGCCGAACTCAACCACTTGTCAGAGCTATCTATTTCAACACGACTTGATAAAACTCTGAAATGTCATGTTTCTTTTTCTATTATTTCTATGGTTGATCGCTTAACATTCAACCAACGTCCTTGTTACGTGTTATTACTCGCTTTCCGATCAGTTTCTGCAGCCTCTTTTCCGTTTCTCTTACAGCTCAGCAATACCCGGAGGATTCATGTTAATCGTCTGGCAACCTCCGGCGCGCGACTACTCCCAACATGTTTGGTATCGATTCAAACGGCCGTTGAATCTGGTGGGGGAGTATTGTAGGGTCACTGAATATCGAACAGATCATTGATCCCTGCCAAGGTCAAGGATAGTCAACGCGCACAAATCAATCGTACGCCATGGACTGGCCCACGCAGCAGTGGTTATTCTTTCACTTCTGTACTTCCGTAGTTGTACCTTAACTAATATATTCTTGTAATAACGTCCTTTGTGTTGTACAGTCTCCATAGCGTCCATTATCCTTTGATGCGTCGATGGTTCAATCCACGTAAGGGCTGGTCGCGAGGCGTGACTTCAGCGTTAGTTGGTTCGTCACCATTCTCGTCTAACCCTAGTAGGCCCCCAATCATTTCGACATAGAACATCAACGTTGATGTTCTACACTGGAAAAGACGATAAAAAGAACGGTGAAGTTTATGAGGAACCGAAATTTTGATTGTAGTTTGTTTCCTTATTACTTCATGGCCCCCTATAGTAAGGAAAGACTATCAGACGCTGCTAAACATAGCAAGCAATCAAAAGAGTGTTTACCAACGACAAACTCGTTGGGTTTAAATTTCTGGCTGGCCACGTCGTAAGGTCATCACTACCCTCAATAGGGGTGAGTGATTTGTGTCGTTAAATAAATCTCCAAAAACAATACCTCTGTGAGTCTTCCATGTCTGATTCTGATCACATTAGTTTTAATGAACCCACCTAGATGAAGGTGCTTGGTCATGCATGCGCACCAGATAACGATTGGGAACGCCGTGTCCAACTTCTGCGATCACAAGCCAGTTTAGACCAGTCACTTCTCGATATACTGATAATCTATCAAATATGTCTTCCAACCTCCTCACTTCTGACCTATGATTTCACTGGGTGGACACGATTTAATTATAGAGGGTGTTGCTGGTAAAGTGTTTTCAAGCTACAATACCTGTGTTATCGTTATTTTTCGTTCTTTCTCGTATTCGGAGCGTGATGGAATAATTTTACGAGAGTCTATAAGTGCGATATATGTGGGAGTAATCCACTGGCTTTCCGTAGCAATTTCGTCCACATCACTAATATATGTCGCTGCTGTTTCTTGTCGTTGTGTCCAGCTCCAGTGGGTGTTTCTAATGTGGCTTTTCTGAGTCTAGCGGTGCGCAAACAGATGTGTGCTCGTATTGGAGCATGACCATAGTCTAGACATGTATTCGAGAACGAGCGGCAATATTCTGCCTAATAGTGGCTGGTGGCAACATGGTGTTTTTGAGTCTATCGTTGGTTTGCTGATTCCAAAATGATGTCATGAAGAAGGAACATTCTTACTCCATACTTTCTGTAAAATGGTAGGAATATTAACTATTTTTATAACCTTAACAAAAAACTACGTTTCTTTCGTACTCGCCAATTTTAGAATGTAGTTATCGTTGTAATCTGTAATGTAAATGAATCACACAACATGAGGCCTTTCACCTTCATCAATGGTATCTGTATATTTTTATATCATGCAAACATCCATATTTACACAACGAATAGAAAAACAGGAAGAAATAAGCACAACGATCCCATTAATTTCAACTTCCCATGGTGATAGTCAGATGTGTACACGTTTCAAAGCATTAAGTGCAAATTTTAGGTTTGAAGGCTAGTTCGTGATCATGAAACACAAATTTCAAGTATCACATTTCTATATGACGACTTCCAACTATGTGTGTATGATACAACCAACAGAACCTCGTCAAGTCTGTATCAACGCTGAAGTAACTTGGAGCCTAATTGCTTGCGCTCAGGTAGATGAAAAAAGAAGACAACTGAATCTCACTTTATGAAAAGCCACTTAGTGACCAGAGAAGGTAATACCAGCATGAGTGTAGTATAGAACATGACAAACTTTGAAGATTGAGGAACAATGTCTTTCAAAAAAACAATCATTAAATGTAATTAATGTGCTAAGAATTTCCGAAATGGTGCGATTTACAGCAAGTAGAATTAGGTGAGCACAAATGAACGTATTATATCTAGAATTCGTGGTCGGAACGAAATAAAGTATAAAAGAATCATTAATTTGTACAAATAGCACAACCGCTACAGCCTAAATTAGAGACAAAACTTTTGTAATCAACTGTACTTCTCTTTGGGTTCGTCTTGTGTATCAGATATAGACTCTATATGATCTAGATTGTACTCATTAGTATTAAAATTAACGACAAAAATTTGAACAGACTCGCCTAGGCCCATGTAATGTATTCGGTTATTGTGACTGGATCGAATATAAACCGTAAGTTTATTGATCTGTTTCGACAGGCCTTTTATAGATTTTGGAACAAGAGTTCCCGTGAGATTTTTTTGTTTAAACCATTTCATCGTGGTTTTCTCTGCATACTGTGAGGAAATTCTGCAATGAAAGACGATATCTTCTTTTCTCTCCGAGTCTTTGTATTTTAAAGCAGTAAAAGAACTATTGTTTGTTTTCAAGGTTTTGACACTTATTTACATATGAAAACAAGATGACGGAACAGAAAGTAAAACCCCTAAATCATTAGCTCTGAAAGTGTTCGACATTTGGTACTAACCGCATTAGTTTTGGTGGAATCACCTAGATGCGGACTCTCTGTCATACATTCGCACCAGATCACGAGTGGGTACAACGTGCTACACATCACTTTCAACTATTAGTCAGCGTGGACCAAGCGTTGCTCAACATACCGATAGCTTTCTAAAAATATCGCTGAACTCTGTCATTTTTGACTGCGTTGGCATACTTCGATTATAAAGGTATTACTAGTTAAGAATGATAATTAAGAGTATTTGAATTATGGTACAAACCAGGAATTCCAGAAAGAACGCAATTCAGTCTTGAGATACTAGATGAGCACGAATGAATGTATTGAATTTGGAATTCGAAATCAGGCAGTCATCAAGTAAAAAGAAATCTTTAGTTCATACAAACACCACATTATGGAGTTGTCAAACTTCAAATACTTGTGACATATTTGATGGCTTTGACTTTGTGCCTAATTCTTCGCAATTCGATTCTGTGATTATCAAGTCAAAAAGCACTTCACTACGGCCGTCTTCAGTGGTCACTTAAGAAGGCTGTTCCTGATGCATTTTCAAAAATCTCTGGACACAAGATTGATTGTCCACAATCACTGATATGGAATTTAAAATTTAAAAGTTTACCGTCCCTAATCAGCAAATTACAACACCCATGAAGAGGACGTTTATGACCACGAATACTCGAAGTAAAAACCTTGATCGGCTTAATTATAGCATCAAGTATTATTGACTTCAACTTTCCAACTATAACAACGGATTTGATACTGCCAATGTCAACGACATAATCGTAGAAAGCACCACTGGACAAACATAACCATTTTTGAATATGAAGTGAATTACTGGAGGTTGTAAATAAGAAAATTGTATGATCATTAAAATCACCCAAATTATTGGGGTCCGGATTACAAAACATAATATGAATTGTAGTGAGATGGACAGTAGTTTCACAAACCTCCAAAAAGTGATCATTTTATCACACTTGAAACATTTCATATGACAAAAGACAAATGAATTATGTAGATGACATTTACACATTTACCAAACCTATGCACACCTCTGTCAGCTGCTTTGCAACTACTCAATGAATTGTTGTCCATGTTTTTATGAGAATTATGTTAATTAAACTCCTACCTATATCTTGAGTACAGGTCGGATTAAGACAACTAAGTAATGTGGCAAAATTATGATGTCCTGGAAGTCAACTTCTTGAACTGCCTCATAATCAGTACACACGGTTCTAGCATCTTGAAAGGTAAACTTGACATGACATTTCTTTCCGGATTTGGTATGTCGATTCCTTCAATTAATCGTTCACGCAGCTGAGCATGAATTTGATCACTAGAATTAAAATACGCAGCTTATTTCTGCGATTCAAGGATAAAGCGTCTAACCCTTTGGTCATTCTGATGAATCATCCTATGAAAGTTTGCTCTTTCACGGCGTTTGAAATTAGTACACTTCACATGACTTTGTAGTCGTAGATACTTGGGAGTTGAGTAGGGAGGTACAGTAGGCTTATCTAAGGAAGCCAAAGTTTTTTGTATGCTGCAGACATCCTTTCCGTTAAGTGTGACTAAATGAGCCACAATTTTACCATCTTCAACATGTTTCCTGATCATACTCCAGATTTCAAGCCTCTTCATGTAATCTTCAGAATTTGAATGTGTACAAAACTGTTTAATCACAAACTCCATCGTGACGGTAATATGATATTTAGAAGTATTCGAGTTGTTGTACTAACTAGGAATTCCCGAAATATTGAAATTTACAGCATGTGGAACTAGGTGAGCACAGATGGACGTATTATATTTGGAATTCGGGATTAGCGGTCAATCAAGTACCAAATAATCATTAGTTTGTACAGAAAGCGCACTTTGGCAAATATTTTCTAGTCTGTGTCCGTGTCATCACATGGTTATTGTAATTCATCCCTCTTGTTAAATTTCTCATCGATGTTTAACATAGTATAATACTAAAGTGTATCACTAGAGCACCAGATGACGTTCCCATGTCCTTGTAAACATTCTACCTATCACTTGGGTTACAAATTAAAATCCATTATCTTATTGAGGATATTGTCTTTTACTATATAAGATTTTGGATTGACTAGTGATAACTTTCTGGCCGGTTCTCATTGTGTGACAGGTGCAAATGTTCAGACAGTAAAGTTATGTCTGTTAAGACTCCGTTATTATTATGGAGCATTTAATGTGTAAAAATCAAATTCGATTTACATAATTGTTCTAAGTAATCTATCGCCTATCAACTATGGTATTCAGTATTTTTATCACGAATGCCTTGTGCAGCACACTTACTGGAAAAAGTGAAAGAAATTCGTCGCATCATGAAGGCTTTAACCTTATGTGTTTAGCTTATACTGGATGATTGGAACTGATTAAATAAAGTTTACTTACCGATACACAGTGTTCGAACATAATGAAGGGAGTGATAAATGCATGTTTGGATCTTCGAAGTGAGTCAGTAAGATGCTAAGTGGATTCTAGTTTCTCATCATTGACTTTGGATGTAAACATGTGGTGTTTTTGACTGAACCAATGATTCTGCTGCTAAAATTTGTGATCCTACTAAGTTGGATGTTTCTAATCATCACTTATCTTTATCCAGGGCTTCTAGAAGCGGTATAACGTCACATAGCAGTCCAGAGTTGAATGAAACTCAGAATCAATGTGAGACAAAAGTTCCCAATTAACCAACTTCTTATCAGATTTCTCGTGTTATTGTACCAGATATGGTTTGTCATAATAATTCACATATTTCTTACAACTCTAAGAATGATATCCTGAATGAGTCAAATCATGATCAAACACCGGAATGAGTTTTGGTAAATGCTGATTTTCCTAATAATCCATTATTCTCCAATGAAACTTAATAAGTTTGAGGGAAATATTTTAGAAAAACCAAATTCTGATATCCTATTAAATGTTATTCGTCGTCACAATGAATTTATCACTAGTGATATTCCTAACGAATGTGATAAATATGTTCCGAATGAGTCGAATTCTAGTCATATTTGTGATGTTATTGTATCAGATGTTGGATATTCTCCAAACCAATGTGTGTCGAGTAAAATCCCTGGTCAATGGTATGGTGTATCAGAGGAGACAGCAAGTTTTCCCGAAGCAACCACAAAACCAGTTTGCCCAGATATGAAGTTTGCACAGGTAGAAAATCCAAATCAAGTCCAAGATTATTCTAATGAATATGAGGCAGATGCATGTTTCCCATTCGATTGTTTCGCAAGTGAATCGAGCCTAGATGAATCACATGTGTTAGTTACACATACCAATGCATACTTATCTGTGTATTCTAATATGAAGAGGAAAAGAAATATGTACCATAATTTTTATGCAAGTCAATGTTACATGATGGAATGCCTCAAATTAAGTGTCCTCAGATACTCACATATAATAATCAAAGTGTGAGATACAACAAGATAATGTAAATTGGGAACGTCAGCTTGGTTATAACATTGCGGCGTAAGGACCCAACATTATTTCGTGGGAGAGGATAGTATTGGAAAGTCTATGATGCAACTTCTAAATATCAGTGGTTCCACTACACAACCGACATGATGGTTGTATGCGATTCCAGGACTCAAGTGAGTCTGTTCCAATTTCGGTTGTTAATTCTAATACTAATGAGTGCATTCTAGGTCGTACAGAGTCTACATCTATTACACAATCGGGCAGAAATGTAATGAACCTAAAGAGCAGAGGTACGATTGATCGCAGAAATCTGGATTCCCATTTAAGCTGTGGCGGGTATGCTGTTTGAATGAACCAATGATTCTTTTCTATTGATGACTGTTTTGATTTTGAACTCTAAATACAGTACATTCGTTCGTGTTCATTTAATAATTCTTGATTAAATTGCGTTATTGTTGGGATTACTAGTTTATACTATAGTTCAAATACTCTTAAACATCACAAAATACTAAACAGATATCAATGAAAGGTTTATTCATAGTCTTATTTACTCGTTGATTTGTTTAAATTTAGCATTTTCTGTCACCAGTCACCAATAGGTTTAGAATCAATTCTATAACAGGATCGTCGACAGATATAAGCCAGAGCTTTTACGGCCTGGTGATACTACCCTTGCAAGTGAAAAGGAAAATATAAGGTACTATATGAAGAGAAAGTAATAAGCTGTTACTTTGTGGTGTTTATCATAAAGATTTCACAAAATAGGCACTAAAACTCAATCTGTTACTTGAACGCATTATCCCTAATTTTCGAAGTATTCAACTTTTAATAAGTAGGATTTTGAGGAATGATATGAAATCAAGTGAATTCCTGCAAATTAAAAGAGGTGAAGTATACAGTGTAATCAAAGAAGAAATTTTAAGAATATTAAAAGCCACACAATGCAAGTGGCGGACTGATAACGATAGTATGTGAAATCCTAAGGAAAGGTGATTCTCACAAATTTAGACGATGTAACCACGGTCATGATATTTTGCCAGATAAAACAGAGATAAAAAAAAATCAACCGAGAAATAACAATATGGTAGAAAAGCTTAATTAGTAAAGAATCATAAGTCCATGTAAATTTCAGACTGCATCATAATATTAAAGAAATGAAATGGAAAACTTGATTTAACATTTTGTTTCTACAGCCTTAAAGGTAAAAAAAACTCCACCATAGTGTGAATTTACATTCTGGGATATACTAGACTAGTTGTCAGATATAAAAGATTCTTATGGATAATTGTGTTCCAACTTTAAGTAGGACATATTTGATAATATTCGTAAGCATGTTGAATCATGTGCAACCTGAAATAGAGACACTCGAAGACAGGTTAATCAATAGGTCAGTTGGACAGCAACAGATAATCTCTAAAAATAAACATTATGGTATTAGAGGAGCTGTCATAAATCCATATATAGTCACTATCGACCTTACTAATTTTCGTCAAATGGTTAGCAGGGTTTTGAGTACGAATATGGGGAAAAATATCGTAAACGTTATATGAGACACCTGGCGACTTACAATGTTACTTTGAGTAGTAGTCAGTCCATTATTAACTGTGATCAGACAATGTTCATCGCTCTTTGAACAACAAGGTTGGAGTTCACGCTCCCCAAAGAGAATTAACTTAAGTTTTGCTAAGAATCACTGACCTTGAATTATATAGTGTCAAAATAAAGTAACAGTCCAACTAATAATAATAATCCCGCCGCTTTATTCTCACCTTATTACGACCCAAATAATGATGCCTGTAGTGGCGTAATCATTAACATTCAAATGCAACTGCCTGTGATACCTTATTCATAAACCAATAAAATGGTATGTCTTAATACTACGGAATTCGACAAAGAACATCTTACGGCACACTACAGTGAAGTTTTTCAAAAAGCAGTATGCACCGAGACATGGATTCCTTGCGAAGACTAATAAGACATAAGTCACAATATTTGCCCAATGAATACAGACATATACTACTGTTTAATTGTCTTCTTACAAACTTGGATAATATAATGTTGCAGTATTTCTGAAACAATAAAGGTTTAGATTGACCAATCTCTGATAAAAAGTATGGTACTCTATAGTGAATTGCGGCTCCCTAAACGGTTAGCTTTCAACATTTTTGGTCATCCATAACTACACAACTTCTGAGACAAATATCATCAAACAAAATGGGGTCTAATCTGACTTCAAATGCAGTCACAAAACCAAGGTACTACCAGTCTATCACATTTAGATGAAACGTTCGTTACTTCCATTTTGTTATGACTTTGAAAAACCATTTGAATAAATGTCGTAGTGCATATATCGTCCAAATAGTTCCGTAGGTGTTTACGTACCTACAGAATAAGTAACTGGTGATAAAAGCCTCAAAGAACTAAAAGGACTTTCTCAATGATATTTCCAAACACGATTCTGTATAGTAATAATTTTGAAGTGTTATGCTAAAGCAACAACTTACTATGTAAGAGAACAAAACAGATTCCAAATGAAGGGGAAATTAGAAAAGGCATTGGAAAAGTATAAGACATACATTACGGAAATCATCAAACTGCATCACAAGGCATGCCCTAACTTGGAATCCTGAAAGGAAACGGAAAAGAGGAAGGCCGAAGAACATACTACGTCGGGAATCGGAAGCAAACATGAAAAGGATGAATGGCAACTGGAAAGGATTGCCCAAGACAGAGTTGGATGGAGAATGCTGGAGGGCAGCCTATGCTCCTCCACGACTCGTAACAGGTGCGAGTAAGTATGGTGAAGTAGACAGTTCATGAGAAAACCTAAACTCTTTAATGAGACGAATAGCTTAATCAATAGAAGGGGGACCCCAAGTTGGATTTATTCGCCACTTATTAGAGTTACTATTATTTTATGAAGTAACATTCTACACAAGCCGTAAAATATCTATTGTGCTAAAAATTTAGAAGACAAGAGTTACGCTAAATATTTAGTTAATTAACAAATACACTTCCCCTTCAGTAATGCTGCAGAAGAATTTTGTCTCAACTGATGACTAGTTATAACTTCTTTTAATATTAATGGTTAATGTGCTATAAACATCCGAAGCAAATCATGAGCAAGCCAATGTCATCTGATTATAACAAATTATTAGACACATTGTTAGGGTCAGATGGACTCTCATGTGATCCATACAATCTAGTTTGACAAAAAACAATTAAATTTCTAGAAGCGATCTTTCATAAATAAATCTGTAGAATATAAATCATTCTAGGAATTACTTATCTTCTAACAAGTGCAAACGACGAATCGGTGAGATCTTCATGTTACTTAACCTAATGAAGACTAAACAAATGATTCATGCGACATCATCTACATGAGAAAATTACAAGAGTGAAGTTCTCACTTGCATGTATCATACATGGAATTTGTCTTTTAAGAAGCATTTTTTGAATGATGTCGTGATTATTGTCTTGAGCCACGAAGCAACAAATTGTAATCGAATGAAATAGTATTGTAAATTTCACTTATGTCTATGAACCGAAAGATCACAGCTATGATCAAAATTCACTTACAAAAGGTATCGAGTAAGGTGCAAATGATTCACTATATTGAGCAGCTTTATTGTTTCCGATTCTTATTTAAAGTAAACGGTTGTCAGATACGTAAAGAAATAAATATAATTTATCTTCAGATAAAATACCGGGCGGAGAATTCTCTAAGCTTCGTGAACAATACAACAAATTCATGGTAGATGGTCAATTTTTCATGTTGTTTGAAGTTTACTTACATAATCAAATCTCATCGCTCACAAATTAAAGACTATTTTATTTCATGGTAGTTTCAGAATTCAGGAGCTTCTAAAATGACGATAGTACAGAAACGATGGTTGAGTTCATAATATTTCAAACTTGAAAGAGTTTAAGAGTAGACAGGTTAACACAAATAAACTTAGCTCATAAATTATGATGCCGTATTTTATATATAATATAATACTTAGATCGGAGGTAAAACAGAAATTTGAAAATAAGTATGCATTGTAACCATTATTGAGATATATACACATATTCATCTGTCAAATAAAATAATATTCAAGGAAACCACACACAAACACCAGCTTTGAAAATATATCAGAGAGAAATTACAGCCAGCTAAAACTCAAATATTACGACGGCATATAAAACGCCATTATGTCACGATTATCATAAGCAATTAAAAAAAGACAAATGTCACTATAAAGTACAACATTCGAGAGTGAATAACAGTTTCAAGGAGAAAAAAGTAGACGATTTACATTCCTTATAACAGCACTCTATAAAAAAGTAATAGGAGATTGAGATAAGCGATAGAATCAAAAGAACATGGGGATGTTAGTCGCTTAGGTGTGTTGAAAGAAAAGTGGAAAACAGCGTACATATTTTCACGCAGATTTATCTTTTTTGCTTTTACGATTATGACTTCCTTTAGGTTTGATGTGATGCCACTGAAGAAAGATAGAGAATTGTAAGGAGACAGTGTATTCATGAATAGTAACAAACTGACAAAAGGTTACCAACATACGCCTGAAAACATTCTACACAAATAAATATGTTCAGGATATGAGACTTCAACCACAAACTGTCAGTATACTACAAGCACTATCTATTATGAACGGAGATCATAAGGAATAAGCATTGTGCCGAATGTTCCCTGCTCTATACTTCTACTGCAAGTTTCACAGTAGTATATCTGAATAGTACCGATAGGCCCACCACTTTTCCAATTCATTTAGGAAAATACCTCGCCAACATACGTCATTATTTCAAAAAGCATCGATAGTACTTAAGATGTAAACATTAAGAAGGAACTCTGTCCAGTGGTTACACGAAGTGAATTTTAGGAGTTTCACGCTATAATCACCAAGATAGGGGGGTTGTATTTCCTGTTTACCGCTTAGACTACCCTATTTCAATGTACATATTTAGACAATAACAAAGGGGAAGCATAATGTTGATACCAAAAAACAGGACTAACTTCGCAGAATTGATTATATGGATAAACTGATCAATCAATCAATGGAAAATAGACTAGTTATTTCGCTAGCAATAAGCTTTGAATATTTTTATTGCAAACTTACAAATATTGAGGACTCTTGTTCCCCTACAGGCGAATCCCAAAGTAAAAGGGCACTATGACACAGTGTAAAAGGAATATAGCTTACGGGTTTCGTTATTTCAAACCAATAGTAGTATTTATCAAAATTTGACATGAGTGCATCCGCATACATGAATGTATTGCTCTCCAAATGATGACTTTATTTGTCACAAGCTACTTAATATCCACAATGATCGTAAACAGGAAATTTGAGATAATTTCTTAATTTCAGTTAGATTATCTTAACTTAGCCCACATGACGATAACAAATGGCTAATATCCTATCAGCCGCCGTAACAGGCATTAGCTGCTCTTCATTTCCACAAGTAGAACGCTTAATTTTAACAAAAGTTAGGAAGTGGTTTGATTCTGACAATTTAAACCAACAAAAACAGTGCTAATCTTCTGGGAAGGAATCAAAATTTGGATCAGTGAAAAAAAATACAGATCAGTTGAAGAACTGCGAAAACCTAGATACTTAGAATTCCAACCTGGTTGTCCTGAATTTGTTCAACGTTAGATAAGTGAGTAGAATCTGATTTATTCCAACTCAGCCCATTGCAAATGCTTGAATTCTGGCGCTGTGTATTATTAATGGCGGTATCATTCGGGTTAGTACGTTTCTTTTTCTCAGTTGATCGAACTGTACTTGTGGGTTGATTAGAAGAATTTTGACCTGTTGATGCTTGGATTGTACTCTCTTGTTCCCGTCGTTTCCTATGCAACTGCCAAAAAGGTCGACGACGATCAAGAAAATCTTTCACAAATTGAGCTGTACGAGCAGTTTCTCCTAAAAATGTCTGGACCATTCGTTCAACCTATTTAGATTTGATATATAAACAATTAGATTCAATGGTGTAGACAAAAAATAACGTTGTCTAAAACATACGCTTTTATAAATATCTTGAAAATATTTACCGAGAAACTCCAGTCAGAGTTATTTTGGATAATTTTTCTAATAAATATACACACTTAACGGTGATTAAATTATTGATTTCAGTTTTGAATCCAAGTAACCTACATTTGAACCATGTGGTTGATACTATTTTTATATTAACTAAGGAATGTGCCATATATAAATATATAAAGTGTTTGAATGAATAACATAATTTGACAGCAATAGATAGTGTTTTTACTTATAACTAAACAACACATTTTCAGAATGAAGAAAATAAACGCTAGGTTGGTAACTATGTAAGTTGCAACATTTTAGACATTACTAAAGTCTTAGTGGAATGAAACAATCGAGAATAATACATTAGCTAAAATACTTTTAGGCCGACAATAAAATTCACTTTTAGCTTGATTTCGTATAATAATTATTTTACATTTTATGGTGATACAATCAAAACAAAGTGAACCATGACGGGTTAAAGGTCAATAATAGCCAGTTACGATTGAGATCCACAGGACAAGCTGTGAGTGATATGTGGAAAAAGTCAAACACTTCACTTTTACCTGAAGTTTGTTCTGATGTTGTTCAGAAAACGACAATACCTTTACGACCAAACCATCCAGCTCAGAGAACAAAACTCTACCAGAAATGGTATGACGCAGTCTGGTCTTATTGTACGTAAACTACGTATATCTGAAGTATACGATTCATATAGCGGAGGTTGATATTTGTGTTCTGGGCTGAACGGGCTGTGCAAGGCGAGAAGCAAATATACAGAGAACCAATAAAGACTCAGAGTTGATTCTAGGCTGCTCAAGCTGGTTAACGCATCACTGGTTTAGCACAGAGACAAGGTCATATAAGTTGGTGTTCTGATTGACGATTTTGCCACGTAATAATTAACAGGGTCTTAAGTCATAATACAAGTAAATCTGAAGTAGGGAATTTCAGTTCTAGATGCTATCTTATAATTACGTTAGTCTGTAGGAAAACTTGATCGATAAATCTTTGTGACAATTATGTAACAGTAAATCAAGATATTTCCTGATTTCTCTCAAACACATCATAACATGATGGAGTATAGCAACACGTTACTTACCCTGGTAACTGCGATGAATGTTTCGAGTGATAAAAACATACAGAATATTTTCGTTAAAATAGAACACGAAATAAATCATCGAACATATAGGCTATTAGGCATAGACATGGTACTCTATTACAGTTTAAATTGATTGTGTGAATAGTCGGTAAATGTATCGTGATAGAGATAATAATTACCCATAACTAATGGAGTCGTGTGCCAAGGCAAATACAGAGACTCCGCAAGAAGATTTTGATGAATATAATACCCGAAGTTCAAGTTCAATTGATATATCAAAATTAGATGTCGGTCTCATATTGAGAACCCAATAACGATACCGGGAACTTTAAACTGGTAATAACGGTCAATTATCTCAGGAACTAGTTGTTATCTGAGGACTTACCGGTGACAGAAAATCTGCTAATGAAAAAGGTGGTAGTTCAACCAAATATGAAGCATCAGAGCAATTGGATTTCGTAATCAATAGATATAAAAGTAAGAGAAAATTTTTGCTCTCAAGACGGGTTTACTAGAAGAGTACAACATAGGAATAAATGACAGTCCTAATTGTGTAAAATACACAGGAATGGAAAAAACTATGGTAAAATATGTAAAGACTATCAAAATATGCCTTACTTCGTAAGGGGCATCTAGTGTAGCCAACAACTCAACAACAGTAGGAATATCCACCTTTTCACGCATCGGCATTGAACCAAGCCTCGATTGACACCACTGAGTAAGCTTTTTGAGTTCATCTTCAACTGTCTGGTCAGGATCTGTTTCCGAATTTGATGCAACTGGGGTGCAAGCTGCTTCCATAGGACGAATATTCACGCTAGAGGATATTTGGGATGATAAGGAATTATTCTGAACGACTACCTTTGTAGGTGATCGGACATTATTTGATTTAGACCCCTAAAAGCATGAATATTCAAAGACAGTAGGGGAAAAATCAGAGCATGATGCTTGTCCAAAGAGTTTTGTCTGCAAATATGTTTCGCATAAATATTGCGAGTGGAAAAGTTCAAAATGTTTGAAGGATTAATGCAGTATAACGTTACGTTTATTCGAAAAAACTAATCGTAAAAACGGGTTTTTCAGGAGAATGAGAGATCTACATCATGACGTTGACATCTGAAAGAGGAAACAAGGATGCACATCTATTGTTCAACTACTCCAGAAAGCAATGTGAGATTTTGAAATCATTGGTCGATTTATTTTATTTATTTATTTAAATACATAAATATTGGTACAAAGAAGCACCAGATAAATATGCGCCTCACAAATCTCATTTGATTTATGTGAGGGCTGTGATACTGCCCGGGTGCCCAGACTGAAGCAGGTGGTTTTCTTAGGAGGCCACACCCCGAGTCTTTGACCTGAAGGTCTAGTCCACAAGGCAGTGGAGCATCGTGAGGAGATGCAGTCCCATGGTAGCCGGTGACCAAATAATTGGTTCATACTTCATTTGTTCCTTCAGGATACTGGAGCCCATGTGCACCATTGGTTAGGAATCAGGGTTTTCCAACTCCCCTAGGTGAACTTTCCATGTCCACCAACCCGGTTAAAGCGCCGGACATTCGCTTTTCGTCCTCTCAATTTCGTAAACAACACCCGTGGCACGAGAAGGCAGTGAGTAGGACTTCCCTGGCAGAGGCTATATATTCGCGTGGCCATGAGAGAGCATTTCGAGAGGGAGAGCGGACTCTCCCCACTCTCGACCATACCAGGGCATTTGGGGTCGATAGGATTTTAAAATAGAAAGGACACATGATAATAGATCAAGTACCAGTTAATATAGTTTGTTTTAAAATAATTATAGACACTGCATGCATATAAACTTTGATCGATTTGGTTTTCCAAAAACATTTACAAAATGATTAACGTCCAAATAGTAAGCATACTAACAGACCATAATAGTCTAAGGTCCAAAACAAAAACTAAGACGACATAGAAAACAACAGAATAAATAACGATGGGTAGGGAAGATTATACTATTTCTGAGATCAATGTTTCAATTATATATGCGTCTTTGGATCCACAAGTACATCGTGTCAAAAAGTTGATATATTCGAGATTATTTAAATATTTTCACACTCACACCTGAATGAAAACACCAAAACCAATCTTCCAAGTTACAGCGTACATTGGAATTTACCGACTAGAAATGATGTTTAAAAATTAAATTAAGTAATTATCATCAAACAACACTATTGGCCTGTGACAGTTAAATTTCCGAATAATAATTTAACACAATTATTTGCTACGCAGTTATAGAACTGATAAGTTCAAAAAAATTTCCGATTTTCGGATGCGGGGTCGCGGATGTGCACTGCTAAAGAGTCCCATACTACGATGGAACGGTCGTCCTGTGTTTTCAGGTTTTCAATGGTTCGTGATTTATGATAAGTCTTCACAAATCCTCCAATACAAATTTTGAAGAGAATTAAATAAATCGAGGGTAGGTTTTCAGAATTAAAAGTTGACAAAAACAGTGGTTAATGAATGAATCAGTGAGTGGCATTTCGTTTTTGAGATTTTCACTGTTATTACGAACAACTCACAGGTGTATAGTAAACGCAGAGTGTATCAATTTAGAATCCAAAACCGTTACATCCCAAATCCTCACTAGCTAGCTGATTGTTTGGTCTTACCAAAAGATATAACATCTCCCCCAAATACAATTATAATTTTGTTACATATGGAATATTGTTCGTATGGAAACATGGGACCATTTGGAATACGAAAACAAAAGATAACTATCGTAATGGAATCAGGACAAACGGAAATGAGACTCAGGGCCTAAACTGACTACGTAGTGGTTTACCACCAACCATAGTAAAATAAAAACATTTAGTGTGTTATAGTATCAAAAACCGATGAAATAGTACTATCATCAAGAAATTTTCACCAGTGGCAGATAAAAAAGAATTGTTAAACTATAAAAGACTTTCGATGCTAACAGGTACTTTGTAGACTGCATGCAGAAACAGATACAGGAATTCAAAACATGAGAAATATCCCTAACTATCCAAAGCTTAAGTAACAACAAAAATAGGAATGCACTACTCAAGTAGTACCATATTATAGTCATCGGAAAATATTACGATTTATAATATGTCTATTTTGAAAGGAAATTGAGGGTCCAAACATAAGCTATGAGCCTGCGAACCCAAGTATATTTATCTATGTCCATTTATGCCCAAGAAAAAACTCGTTTATACAACTTCTAAACTAATCCCGAAATTATAGTAATTTAAATTTTGAATGATGTAGTGTCAAATAATAACAATGCCCTCCAATCTATGATATACAAATAATTACATTAATTAACAAAAACGGATGCAATAGTATGAACAGAACAAGTAGTGAAAAAGATAATTTACGAAATAAAACAACGGACGTATATTTTACTAACCTTAACTCTGCTTTGATTTGTTGACCCTGTTCGAGATGAACTAACTGCAGTCTGTTTCTGCTCTGTACTGCGCACAGAACCCCCAGAACAAACCTCAGTATTTTTGGGGCCTCGGCCATTTTGCTGAGTTCGGTTATATCCATCTGAAGAAATTGACTGGATAGGTTCAGATAATGTTGAATCTGGTTGTATTTTAGACTTAACATTAGTCGGTCGAGGACTAGTCGACGGCTTAGAAGGCGTAGATTGAGGCTTGTCTAAATAATTTGGACGACAGTTATGATGATTTTGACTGACAGTAGAAGTATTATCTGATGAGTCGTTCCCACAGTTTTTCCCATAAGATAACTCACTAGATACCTTGTTAAGCGGTACTGGATTGAATCGCCTACAAAAAGGATAAAAACACTGAAATAAACAACATACAAATAAGTGATCGTGAGATTACACAAGTAACTAAACCCCATTTCTTCAAAATCCTAAAATCCTATCTCAATATTGCGCCTCAATAGTAGAGGAACGAAACACTGCTTTTCAGAGAACATTTGTTTAATTGGTTTATTAAAAGCAAAGCTGTGTATAAATTAGTTTAGAAGATGAAGTATAATTAGTTGGAGGCAGTTTAGTTATTAAAGCACTCAGAATTTGGCTAGAAGGTCGGTTTGAACACTGTTTCATCTACTTGGGTTTGGACAGCTGGATATTATCGCCAATCCTCACGCAGTGTGGTGAATAAATAAAATTGAGCTTGATAAATGGAGTTACTTTATCATATTTTTATTGGGGGGAAATGATTAGTTTCAAGTGAATAATACAATGTTTATAGTGAATGTAATTTTATCTTATTTATCTTTGACTACAATAATTTAGTTGCACTCGGGAATGCATCATAAAACAATTTAAGAACGTTGTTTACCAGATAAAAACTTGGGGAAAGTTACTACAGTCTACAATATGAAGCATACAATCAGTTTCGCATAAAAAACTAAGTAAATAAACAAACCTAACTTCAATGCAATGAATTTGAAAAGTAAAGAAAAGTTTCTTACCCTTCACTACAATGAGATGCATTTTGATTTAGTGTAGAACCAAGAGAAGGCCATTGTGCCTGAGATTCTTGACGTCGTTCGTTTACAGCACTGATTTCCGAAGTATGGAAGATCGATGAATTGGCAATGCATTCGTTATCAGAAGGTTTATCCTTCTTAGAAGTGAGCAAACCATTAGAAGCAGGCGTTTCTGTGTTGATACTACCCAACCCAACTCCCTAAAAATGAGACAAAATAGGACTAAGATATGACAAAAACAGTAGGTGTATTAGTCTAGATTATGAAGGAAGAAAGGACTCCACGTTATGAATCTAAAAAACTTGATTGGTGTTTAGCTTTCCTCGTCGATGAGCAAAATAATAATAAAAGTGTGAAGGGAACTGGTACATTAGAAATGTCCAGAAATATCACATTAAAGGAAACAATATGCTACACGATATTCGACGGCAAGTTTATATGCTTCCCTGACAAACTAATGCCTCCTGAGACAATATGTTTTCAAGGGTTGTGTATTGTGACTTTAAAAGTCTTTTATGTAACGGCTATAACTGAAACTACTATTTTATCAAATATGTATCCCTAAACTTAAATGATTTATAAACTTAATCTATAACAAATCACAAATATTACGGCATTTAACAAATCTATTTTGTCCCTATGAAACTAAATAAGGACGAAATAAGCATTCCAAGTCTTACGTAAAATTAGAGCATAGCAAAATCATACAGTTGCAAAATACCGAAAAGAACGAAGCACAATAACTGCCTAAGGGTCATAGCTTACTCGAGCAATAAGTAATTGCGCTAAAGCTAACGCCTGAGAAGGTTGCATGGGAGTTTGATCAGGACTATGAGAACCAACCAAAGCTGCGAGCTGAGCCGCCAATTGTGCTGTTTCTGCGAGCTGCTGCATTGGAGTAGAAGTCTGATTTGCAGATGGAGGATGTAAGTTTAAGTACTGGGTTAAAACGGACCAAAAACCTGGAGATAGAAATGAACTAGCTGCTGAAGTAAGATCATCCATAGTAGTTCCATTAGTGCCCTGAAGTCTGGAGGGGAACTGCAAGTTAAAAGATGGGAACGATGGATTCATTGGAAT
This sequence comes from Schistosoma mansoni, assembly GCF_000237925.1. Lineage (NCBI taxonomy): Eukaryota > Metazoa > Platyhelminthes > Trematoda > Strigeidida > Schistosomatidae > Schistosoma > Schistosoma mansoni. The sequence goes on from NC_031495.1 coordinate 31,822,756, forward strand.
CAAAGAAGTTAGGTTCATGAACGTGGAGGTTGAAGAAATGGTCGGTTTGTGTTGTTGAACATTATTAGGGTTGTCTAATACAGATTTAAAATCTACTTCCACATTGTCCCGAATTCTCAGATTATTTATTGAATTATTTAACAAGGACATAGGTGCACTCACAGGAACTGACGTGTTGATAAAGCCATACGAAAGACTTTTAGAATTCGTTGTATTTAAACTCTCTTCAGTAACTTGGCAAGTAGGTACCGATATTCCAGCAACAGATGTTGCAGCGATACAAGCTGATGTCTGAAGAAAACAAGAGAAATATTCTTAGTTTTAAAGACGGGAATAAACGAATAAAATGTTTTATACTAGGATAGCGTTGCAAAGAAAATAAAGCAGAAACTGAATGTTTAGAAAAACACCCAACAACTTGAAGGACAAAACGCTGAATACAGTATTTTCTACAAGTGTGTACATAGATTTCAGGTACACCACTATGGGCAATAAGATTTTGAGATGAAAATCAGACTTACGGAAAAATCTGAAAGTTGCTGGTACAACTGGTGCTGTGGTTCTGACAACAATGAACGACTAGTGTCAACTGTGGAATTTCCAACCATATTTGCATTTACTCTACTACCATCTGATTGATCATGATTGGTTGAATTACAAGGTAACACATCTGTTGGAGGGTTATCGGAGTTTTTAAAATGTGGTTTATTCAAGAAACCAGATGTAGACAGAGCCAACATAGCTTGATTGATCTCTCCACGAATAGGGGGTATTCGAGGACCAGAGACAAACGGAACGCGTTCGAACAGCTGTGTGTAACTGGCTAAACAACAAATATAGCAAGAAAAATGTCATTCTCAAATTCTTAATCCTTAATTTTTACGAAACTCAATGTAAAACATTAACAACCAACAGAACAAATATATTTATCCACATAGATGTAATGAATTGTCATAAAATTTCAGAATTACGTAAGATAATTCATAAGCTTGCACGGATAAAACGTTAATTTAATAACCAAATAACTAAGCGTACTTCGAGGAAACCGACTTCATTTTAAGAACATAGTTATTGTATATAGAATTGCAATATAAGATTCAATTTGAAGGTTATTTAAAACTTACATGGAATTTTTATTGTGATTTGTTATTAGGATTAGATGAACTAATTGATAACTATGAACAACCTAACAGAGTATTCTAAACAAACAATATATTATATTCGAAAACAGAAAACTGGTCGGGAAGAAAAAAGTTCAATTTTCAGTCAGTTTTATCCTCTAGCCTTTAAATAATACCTAAAAGTAACAAAAGACGAGTTTGAACTAATAGTAATGTAGCTTGTAAAACTTTCCGAGTACAACTACTAAGTTGAGAACTGATTTTCCAAATACACTCTCCTGCAAAGATCTGAAAAATGGCATCTCTACTGTTTCATTATCCTTTGAATGATTTTGAAGTATTGGTACGATACCTAAGAATCAACCCTAGGAATCAGGTCTAAACTGATTGGCGAGTGAGTGATCTATAAACTTATTTCATCCAATAGTCTATGACATTTTAATTTGCTTTAATATGTTGTGGTATATCATTCTACGATGTAGAAAATCCGTCCATCAAATCATAATAAACCTAATTCACAAAAAATATATGCTGAAAATCAATGGAAGGAAATACTCTTAACTTACTAATGAATTGCACCCTACGTGTAAAAGCATTGTAGTGTTTAAAACACCTACCATTTTAAATTCAAAGGTACTTTAACTGATGCATAACCAATTGAATGGGTTTGAAGAGCAAGACATCTTACCGAGAGTAGAAAATGTATCATCACATTGACGTCGTATACGAAGATTTGGGGTAAAGTAAATTCCGGCCATAAGCCATTCATTCATTTGAGCGTCACTGAAAGTACCTTGCGTCCGACCCTGTGGATCCTCATACAGCCACATATGCTCGTCCGACTGGTCAGATCCATTACGTCTAACGAAACCTTTCTCTGCACTCTGCATATTAGGAGGATGTTGAACACTGCTATTCGACTAAAATGCAAAACAAAATGGCGAAATTTTTAATTAACAAACATAGAATCTGGCACAACTGGGTGTCAGAAATATGATAGGTTATAAAAACAACTTTGTGAAGGAAGAAATGAGGGAAAGGGAGGACAACCGAAGAGGAAAATTTAATAAGAAATTTTGACAGAAAATGTAGTTTACTTAATAAAACTGAGATTCTTTTCAATCATAGAAATTCCCTTCATTTTAATGAAGAATGTAAGAGAAGAGACCACAGTGGGATGGTCAATGGTTTTTGTTACGAGCAGGCCGCTGAGTTGCACCACGTAGATCCCAAAATTTTAACGGACCGATAGATGCCAGTCCTATACAGCTCACTTCCACACCACGACATGATGTCAAGAGCTGACCACTAGTAGGCTTCTTTTCACCTTATATTAGAGTTGGCAAATAAAGCAGGATGTAGAAGCCGCTAGGATGACATTCATAACACATGTCCATGCTACAAGTCAATGTTGCACAATGTAGCGACACTAACCGAACTATCGTCACTTCCTGAACACGCACGCCGAACCGCAAGAAGACAAACATGGCTTTGCCGTTTGATGCCGGCAATCATTCGGAGAAAACAATCGTCGAGCACATAGAGTGGTCGAATAATCTGAACTTGAAAAGGCCAGGTCTCGCAAACATAAAGCAGAAACGCTTTCACCAACACGCAAAACTTTTGCAGTCAGATTAACATCACGAGAGATCCAAAGATGGACCAGACTGGGATAAGCTTCTATGACTCTTACTATATGCAGACAGGATTTGCACAGCTACCCACATACACGAGCTTTCCGACTACTAACAGCTTACCACAAAGCGTGCATGAATTCGGAATGTGAATACTACATGTTACAATTACGGACACTGACTAGCGACCGATCAAAAGAAATTTTCACACATGAAAACAAAATATAATTACAAATATCAACGTTGAAATGTAGAACATTATATGGTACTAATAAGCTAACAGACTGGTTGAAGAACTTGCAAATAGTCTGAAAAAGTGTTGATCTTAAGGCCCTTGTGTACAACTACAAACATTAACGTTCAGTGAGTAATGAGCACAAAAACAGGTACACTCACAGAACTAAAGCAGCTCAGTAAAATTTACTAGGGTACGTCGTTTTACAAATCCACAGAAATCATTTAACGACAAGCAACACCAAATGTGAATGCCATTCATGATAATATTGTCCTACAGGGATATTGTTAATGTCCATAGTTCAATGGGATACGAAAACTTATTCTACGGATTATAATACAAATACGTATCTGTATATTTTGTCCATATCAGCATATTACTAGAGGAGGGTGTAGTAAGTCGAGATAGAAAATACCAGTGCCATACAAACTGTTGCAAACGAAACTGAAAAGTGTGTAAAATCAATATTTAATAAGACATTTTTTCAAATTCATATGTGCACAGAAATAGTATGAACTTTAAAATTACAGCTATTATACATGGATTTTAGACCTTAACATATCAAGTGATCGAATTACAAAGAAGTGGGAACCTAGACTAATGAAAGAAATGGACAGAAGACAATAGTAAACTAGTTTTAACATAATCCGTCTCGTCTTTGGAAATGTTGGTCACAATTTTCCAGGACATTCGCCAAATACAACCATTGCAATGCATACATTTAAGACCTACCCTAATGCCAAGACTTACATAACACATACCTCACCACACATGAAGCAAGGATATGACTAAATATACGAGCAAACATCAAAAGCCTAATGTGCATTTAACTCTCGACATAGGACTGTTCGTGAATTCCCTTACCAACGAATACGCTTGATTTGAATTTGGTTGGACAAGTCGATTAAATGAAGGTAATTGTGAAAAGAAACCATGTATGTTGTCGGCGTCAGGAACGCTGCAGCTAGAATGTCTATTAGTTTCTGTAGCGGCAACCCCACAGAAGCTGGACACGGAGTTGGAGGTGGAATCAGTAGGGTTAAAGCCATGTAAGTGCTGTGGAACAGACTTTGACCATATATGCTGCTGCATCCATATAGCGTTTGAGTTCACACTGGAATCTAAGTTCTGTAACACAATTTGTTAAGAAATCCAGTGAGACAAATTAGTCATGACAATAAGGAAAAGCAGAAATCATTTGAAAAAGTGTTATGAAACTATCGACTGAACGTATGAATTGAAATATGATAGTACAATTAAATTACTTAAAATTTGTACTTTGTACTCAAAGTAACACAACCGAGGAAATACTACTAATACATCAAGGAATTTAACAAAATTTGATACATAAAACGATAAACATATATTTTAATTAAGTCACAATTAGAAGGGTGATTATTAGAGCTTTTATATCTCAAGGAAAAAAGATTCAAGTAAGTAAACGTCGTTGTTAATATAGTATTTACAGGACTTGAAAGTGGTGGATCATTGTTCAAGGTACGTGGCTTTCAACGATAGATGTTGCAGTTTCAATCCCTGTGTTACCTAGCACTAGCCATCGTACAAAACGTGTAGCTCGAAAGTCAGTAAATAACCCTGTTATTGATAAACAAGTTACTAATATTACTGCCCCCAAATGCCCTGGTACGGCCGAGAGTGGGGAGAGTCCGCTCTCCCTCTCGAAATGCTCTCTCATGGCCACGCGAATATATAGCCTCTGCCAGGGAAGTCCTACTCACTGCCTTCTCGTGCCACGGGTGTTGTTTACGAAATTGAGAGGACGAAAAGCGAATGTCCGGCGCTTTAACCGGGTTGGTGGACATGGAAAGTTCACCTAGGGGAGTTGGAAAACCCTGATTCCTAACCAATGGTGCACATGGGCTCCAGTATCCTGAAGGAACAAATGAAGTATGAACCAATTATTTGGTCACCGGCTACCATGGGACTGCATCTCCTCACGATGCTCCATTGCCTTGTGGACTAGACCTTCAGGTCAAAGACTCGGGGTGTGGCCTCCTAAGAAAACCACCTGCTTCAGTCTGGGCACCCGGGCAGTATCACAGCCCTCACATAAATCAAATGAGATTTGTGAGGCGCATATTTATCTGGTGCTTCTTTGTACCAATATTTATGTGTTTAAATAAAATGAAATACTAATATTACTACCATGGAAAACTGACTGCAGGATGATTTACTGTGATGTTACAGTAACAATTTAAAACAACATTGACGACAGTTTTAGAGATAACCCCAATGAAAGCAAAGTACTTACTAGTATAATTACGAGAGACAAGTTTAAGCCACTTCGACGATAGTGTCTTTACCATCAGATTTTAAAAAAAAGCATCAATCGAATTTGTCGATAAACAGCATTTTTCACTATTGTTAATCAAAATAAGTTTTGCCACTGAATCTCATATCCTGTTTTTACGGCACTCTTTCTAAAGATTTTTTCAAATAGACAAGTATAGAAAGTCCCCAACTACACTTTAGTATATGGTCGCTTGTGAGATAAATGAATTATACTCTTCCAATATCAATACTACAAGAGTTCTATGAAGCATTGTAAATCAGACTTGAAAATCCTTCGGATGACACGAAAGTCAAGTTATCTTTGTGGACCGAATAGCATCAATGTTTATTGCTTTGATTTGTACATCTAGCGGTAGTTTATAGAGTGCGTCCCAATGTGAGAAATTAATTCAAGCACTGTTGGGATTTATTAAGTTCGTTTAACTGAAGCTGTTTTTATTAAAATGAAATTGCTTAGATTTAAGTAAAAGTAATAGTAAAACGCAAAACTGATACCTTGTCTGCATCATTGATTCCATAATAAGCACTGACAGCCCGTTTACTCTGATTATTATATGAATCAGTATTATTCTGACTATATGGATCTGATCGGGGAACTGGGATACCATCATTAGGTAAAATAGAATTTATATTCAACGTTGCGTTGCTTACAACTGACGAATTTCCTGATAAGAGAGAAGCCCCTACATGCTGCACTTCAAGAGGTCGGGCACTCGATGAAGGTAAAGAATGACCTGCTGTATTCAGGTTTATTGTATCTGGTATTTTGTTAACCTGGAAATAAACGGTAAATTTTGCTTAAACAGACACAAAAGCTGCAGATTTATACAACACGCTTTCTGACCTTAACATAATTTAAAATTCACACTGTAAGAATTGTGCTATCTGATTCAAATTGATTTTCCACATAACTATTAGGACTGCTGGGGTATACTAGGATATTCTAAATCACGGACTACTCTGAAAATAGACAAGTCAATTGTCTTTTGGCAACCTCCACTATATCGTGATTAGTTTTGATTTAAAATGATCAGTCAAGCCAAAACTGTATGCCACTAGTAAGTAGATGAGACTATATACACCATTACTTTTAGATTCCCGTGAAACCAGATTAGGAGTCCGAAGCCATGTAAGCTAAACACATAGACAATATTAAACACAGCATACACACCAGTGACTACAGCTTCATCAAAACTAAACTCTAAAACAAAAGCTATTCAAAATAATTTTATGCATTAATTCCTTAATCATCTTATTGTTGATGATCATTACATCCAAAAAGACAATTATTAATGGTAATTACCAACAGGAAAGGTGAAGCGGCGGGCCAACAGTTAAGGCGTCCGACTTTCAGTAAATAATTTTCGGGTTTGAACTCCATCCCACTTATTTCGGTCTAAGGTTTTGTGTAGCACCACTAGTCCTAATAAATGGAACACAATCTGCTAGAAAAAAACACTAATCTACTACGTACCGATAACTTACTATCTCACGAATCCTCGCATAACCAGATTTTAAGTCCTACTGTGCAGTAACATCATACTTTAAAAATTACTCAGAAATGAAGTCTCTGAGATAATACTGATTGTTATTCTCCTTTAACAAAAACGAAGAGAACAGCAGTTTGGGATGACATAGTCACAGAAATTTACAACTGAAAAGTATACGTCACATCGAAGAGTTAACAAGTGCAAGTGCTATAGAAAATACATCTGCAGAGAACAAAGTGTACTCCGTAAAGCAAGAGAACATAAACTTTCTAGGGTTCCTAAAACTGCTGAAAGTATGAATCAGCTTAAAACTACACAACTCTTAAAAAACAAGTGCATACTTACGGACGTTTCAATGCCTGAGTCCGAGTGGAGTTGCCAACACGGTTCGGGGGGAGAAATCAAAGAGGACTTCTGAGTCCACTGTATTGCTTGTTTGCTGGTATCAACACAATGGCTAGCGGGATTGATGAGTTGGTTGGCATTCGATTTTTGGCCATATATGGAGTCAGAAAACTGTATGCTGTGTGAATACTGTTTGATCACCTCTCGGGAAGATTGTCCTTGACTGTGAAACAGGTCGAAATATATATATATATATATATATATACGCAAACATCAATTATGAAATGGGATTTACATTAAACGAATAAGGTTAAACGAATAAGGGTTCAAGCTGCTACACTTTCTCTTAAGACAAAAAGTTATAGAAAACGGCAAAGTGATAACGCATACGAGCATGAAAAACCGAATACATGAAGTGTTTTTCGGAAGGAACGGAAAAGAAAACTATAGAATAGCAAGTGTGATATCTAAAGAAAAAAAGAATGGATAGTGATTGGAACTGCGACGAAGTTTAACTTGTCACGACACTAAGTCTTGGGGAAAAACACAGTGAGGTCCTTTTGTGATTTTGCTCTACAAAATCCATAGAAATGAGAAAGACCCTTTTAGGTGAATCTTTTACGGCGGTATTTTCAATTGTATTGTCATTCACTTATTGAGCAATCATCCAACCCCTTTCCTTCTTCTCTACATTATAATATTTTCACTTTGTTGGTACTGTTCTATGATTTTGATGTCGTACTGTACTATAATCGAAGATAAAACCTGAGTTTAAAACAATTGCTAAAAGATTAATGATGATCTTTATTTGAAGTGAACTGAAGTAATCAGGGAGAAAATTTAAAACAGTACTCCTAAGTGTACCTTAAATGGAAGGACAGACAAAGTGAATAGATAAATTAGGGTTCGTGGGGTCTGTCTAACATCCCAACTTGTTAACTTTATAGTCATTTAACGACAATGATGGATACCGGCAAAGAACTCTTCAGGACAGAAAAACCACCAGAAATGCAATGTCACATACTTCTCTTCGGAGAAAGAATAAGAGGGACAGGATAAGATATAATAAGTACTATGGGGCATAAAAGGTGCCATAACATGATTTAGATATGAAAGGATTCAAAACAAATTGAGTTAAAATCAGATTTCTTGATATGAAGGGTTAGCTGTGATAGATCGAGCTAGACCTATATGAATTAAAAATGCCTATGTTACTAACCTCGAACCCTGAACTGATTTTATGACAAATAACAACATAAATATTTTACGTTTACAATAGAAACGTGCCTGTCCGTTTCAGCTACAGAAGTAGCATAAATGGTGTCACCTGGCCACACAAGTTTCGAGACTTTGCCTACAACCATGTCTAACGAAGAATAAGTCAACGAATTTAGAAGTGAACCTTTTCGTTTATCCCCGGGAACAGAACAATTAGAATGTTTCTGGACGAAGTTTGAGAACAGGCTGGGGGATTTGCTGGAAACGCGACCTTCGGTTGGACTGCGGCTCGACTGTCTTCTAGAGTTAAATGCATCATCTGATAATTCCCTAATCCATTGAGGACTGAATTGAAATGATTCTGGTTGAGCTGTCATTTTTCGGTAACGTTTGGAAGGAATTCTTTGCAAAAACGTGTTAGTGAGAACTAAGTGATTAGGTATTAGGCCTGTTCAGTTTACTATCTTGCTAAAAGCATATAGGTGTTGTAGCTCTATCGTAAATTATCAACAAAGGAAGAAAACGCCAGCTGTGACGAACACTTTTAAAAAGTCCGCAGGACAGTTTTACGGACTGATAAAAACAACCGATTGCATATTGAAAATATTTTTAAATCTGACAGCAATTTTTGTAAAACCTCTTTACGTCGCCTCAATCCAGTTGTTTCATATACGTTTCACGATAGGAAGTGCTGACCATGCGTAAATATCTGTGACTCCCCTGTATAAAATCTTTCACTCGCCGACTTCATGTATATTTCATTAATAATAACTCGTAAATTACTCACTTCTATATGTTCCCTTTTACTCAGGTTCCTAAGAGCAAGCAGTGTAGTGATCTAGACGTCAAAATTTGTCAATGAGAAGCCTCATCAATCCATTTTATAGCTATTTAAAACGAAAACAATGATTTTGTGCAACTCTTGTCCAGTCGTCACATCTCTTTCCATATCTTCTAAACAAAATTTTCCACTCTCTACTTTAATCAATAACGAGGCAGTATTTAGTATTTTGAAAAGGTTTAGGAAAGTTCACATAGAAAGATTATTTAAATTCATTGAAGCAGATACTGATACATCGTATGTTCAACTAGCTGGAGAAATCTGGTGGAGAAAAATGTATGCCACATTACATCGGTGAATACCTATATGTTCCGTTCGAATGGAAATGTGGTGTAACCACTAAGTATAAATTAAGTGTTTCAGTAAAGAACACTGCAATGGTTTAACCCCATAAAGAACAACATATCTATCGAAAGCAAATAAAAAATTTCTAAGCTCATTTTCACAAGTCAGCATCCACAATCTATGAAGATATGGCTGTTTCTTTCCTTTAAACTGAAGCAAAAGCCTAATATACTTACCCACATATTTAATTAAACAAACCACAGAGTTAATCCTGCAGTCACTAAGGTTAACTATGCATTTACCCAGTGATTTCTCCAAAGTCAACTAGTAAATTGTAGGACCGGTGAAATGTCACTGAACCCTAGCCAAATCATCCGGCAGTTGGGACATTAAATATCGAACATATCATCGATTCCCGTCAAGGTCAAGGACAACCAACTCGCATCAGTTGGTTATGGACTGGCCCATGCGGTGCTGTGCTCATTAACATCCCTGTACTAATTCTTACTAATATATTTACGTAATCACGCCCTTTGCGTTATACAGTCTTCAGAGCAGACATATTACTTTAATACGTCAAATGGGGTAATCTACGTCATATGCTGACCTCAAGGTGTGACTTCGGAGTTAGCTTGCTAGTTACGCCGTTCCCTTCTAACTTGAGTAAGCCTCCAATCTTTCGACATAGATCATCAACGTTGATGGTCTACAAAATAATTTCATGGTTAAAACCGTTTAATTATGGAAGAATGTTTACTTCTGGTGAACTTCTGTGTGTAAAACAATAATAATATATTTCTGCAATAGCGGGTACACGCCATTTTTACAGGCATGATCTACAATTTACAACATATACTGGTTCACAGTATGCATCCCAAGCAAGCTTGTTTAGTAATTATAACCTATAAAAGTTGATAGCAGTTCATTCGTTCAGATATAATGTGTTTCCATAAGAATAGTTTCCAAAGGGGCATAGCGTCCACGTTACATACCAGATCCAATCTCGACAAAAAGTGTATTAGGGTTTCGGTCGTGCTAAGTATTTATGTAATGCAGCTTTTTAAGTTTATAGTTGTTATAAAGTAGGCTTGTGGAGCGCCTGGTTCGAGCTATGACCTTGGGAAAGCGCGTTCGTCGAGCTTGTTCTAGATGTCAGAAGTTACATAGCTTCACCCTCAGAGCAAGGTTCTGGAGAAAAAAAAGAAACCAAGGAGCAGCAAGGCATTTGGTTATGAACGATAACCAATGCTTAACATTTATTAGTGGAACAGATGGAGGTATGATAAATTATTAGATTAAATTGATACTAGCTCATGTTGCAAGAGTGAACTGTGATTAGGGGCTCCAGAGGAGAGAATGCAGTAATAACGAACAATGAGTTGTGATATTTATCAAGGTGGAGTAGGTTCCAATGAAGGAGGGAAGTCAAGGTTGGAATGAGGAAGAACAGAGAGTGCATATAGAGAGTAGAGTGTTGAGTAAAATAGCAACCATATCCTTGACAGTCTGTTTTTTCCATCATCCGATGCCTGCCACAGAGTTTTCATGTAAAAGTCCGAGTTAGCATGTTAAAGGTTGTCTTAGTAGAATAGTTAATCCAGCACAAAAATTAGAAACATGAGTCTGAATGGTGAGTGTAGGAGAACAATCTCAATATCACAGATCTATTGACTTGTTCTCATCCATAAAGAGCCTGATACAAACAAAATGTTCTGCCCCACAAACACGGGTGGATTGAAATCATCGCTTTCACCATAAGTGCTTGCTGGTCAGTAACTCCACCCTCCCTCCTTTTGCGATGTTAGGCTCATTTACGCTTATTTTTTGGATACATATCATACCTCACACAATGCTCTGTGTTTCACATCCTGTTGGAAAACACTATTTCTATAAGTACCATGTTACAAGCTTATCAGACAGTTACAAATTATGGACTGTGGGTAAGGCTTCAATGCAATGTTTTTATTGACTATATAGTAAAGTGTAGGTTACGAATCAGAGTATAGCCATTAGGAAGGGTATAGTGTAGGATATTTGTTTACCATAGTAGGCGGAAAAGTGGAGATTAATATTAGTTACAGATAAGGTAAGATAACGAGTGGTGAAATAATATTAATGGCAAGGCAACATAGTGTACAGATGAGTAAAAAGCTGATAAATAGACAAGAAGTAACTCACACTAAATTCGCGCTGAGGTTGTTTTGTTCTATGCTAACCGGTTGATGGGTGACAGGTTCTGTGGTTGTACGACCACTGGCAGTAGGCAGTCGATTGTGCGTTTCTTCTGACGTTTTAGGGTATTTATAAGCGTCGTTTAGCGACCGAGTATTGATAGGTCCAGTGAGTTGCCTGTCTACTTCAATTGAAAAGAATTAGTGAGGGGAAAGTATCTAATATAACTACAAGGTAGGGAAATAAGGCGATTCAGTCTATATATGTAGAGAGCCTATGATGTCTGTGTGGGACGTGGATGTGTTCGTTTGCACCAGATCTATGCAGGTGAGGGCTTGATCAATGAGTCTTGTAAACGTATGTAATTTGTCTGCCATGCGTACTTCGGAAGGCAGACTGTTCCATATCAATGCGTACTTGATAAGGAAGAAGTTTTCACGTGTTCTTGATCTGTGTTTTTCAATTTTGACTGTGGATACTTTGTCTCGAAGGTTGTATCCATGTGAGTCTTGGTAGAGAGTTATATTACAATTGGAATAAGTAAGGTTTTTAAGGAGTTTGAAATAAAGAATTAAGTTAGACCTAAGCCTTCTTTTCCAGAGGGGTTCTAGTCCTAAGATATGGCATCTGGATTTGTAGTCAGTGAGTTGGTCGTTCTTAAGTATTTTGCGAGTGAAGTCTCGCTGTATTCCTTCCACCTTAAGTAAATCAGATAGGCGTAGGTTGGAAAATAAGAACGAGCAGTATTCGACGATGGGTCTTACGCAGGCTTTATACAGGATGACTTTAGTTTCGTCTTGAAAGAAATTACGAAGGATGCAGCCAAGCAATCTCCGCATTTGAGATGCTTTAGTTGAGATATGTTCAGAGAAGTTAAGACTGTCAGAGTAATGTACCCCAAGGTCAGTTACTGATGTCAGTCTGAGCAGTGGGTTTTTGTTAAGTGCTAGTTTTAGTTTAAGTGACGTGTTTCCAATACATAGCCAACCGCATTTCTCTGTGTTGAGCTCTAGCCCCCAGCGTTTGCACCAGTCGTCTACTTTGTTGAGTTCATGTTGGATCGTTTGCATAGTACTTCGTACATCACCAATGTCAGTTTTATAGATGACTTTTAAGTCATCAGAGTAGAAGTAGGTCTTACCTGTGGTAAAGCACTTGCATATATTGTTGATATAAATTATAAACAGCAATGGACCCAAGACACTACCCTGCACAACACCACTGGTTATTGGTCGAGGTGTAGATGTTGTAGAGTTAATCTTGGTTATTTGGTATCTGTTTGTGAGGAAAGACTTAATCCATTGCAATAGGGGGTTTATAATTCCAACTGACTGGAGTCTGTTGATTAGAAGATTATGGGGTACTTTATCAAAGGCTTTCTTTATATCGAAATAAAGTATAATCACTAGCTTTTTCTGGTCACGTATGCGGGTAACCTCGTTAAAGAAGTCTATCAGACATGTACTACATGATCTTGTTCTAATGAAACCATGTTGTGTTGGGTCTATTAGTTCTTCCTTAAGTAGGTGATCTGATAGTTGACTTTGTATCACTTTTTCCATTATGCGCGAAATAACTGGGGTGATATTTATAGGTCTGTAGTTTCCGACCAGGTTTCTCGGTCCTGATTTGTGTTTGGGAAGAACATACGTTACCTTCCAGGCTTCAGGATATGTACCCGCCTCTAATGATAGTGTGTATATTTTGAGCAATATATGTTGTTTGATACAGCATGTGAGATTACGATAATTCGAAGTATTCGTGTGCATCTAATTCTCCTTGTTCATCGATGATGTTGCCCATGTACGTGAGTGTTTCCACATCTTCCAGAGTTTCTCAATCAAGTGTGATTGGTTTGGCGTTCTCCATGTTGAATTTGAGGGTCTTGCTTTTTTCCTTGTGTATGTTGAGGCCTACTGGTGGGCAGGCTTCCGCTATAAAGGTTGTTTTAACCTGCATTTGTTGATGTGTATGAGATAGAAGGGACAGGTCATCTGCGAACTCCTAGTTGCATGCGAGGTGTCCATTGCATTCCGTGCTTCTCGTCAGATGTAGAGATCTTCATAATCCAGTCAACCACCAGTGAAAAGAGAGAAGGAGGGAGAGACTAGATTTGTCTAACTCGGGACTTCACTTGGAAGGCATCTGTTAGCTGTTTCCTGGGCACGACCATGCAGTCGTATGGATTACGTATGATGTTGACGATCTTCCCTGTGTGGAAGGAGTTTCCATAAGGTACTATTATTATATTATTATTATTCATACTGTCAAATACTTTCTCACAGTAAAAGAAGTTGATGTACAGTGATGCGTTCCCTTCAAGTGAATGCTCAACAATGATCTATAGTGTCTCAATATGGTCTGCGCACAACCGATCCTTACGGAATCCAACCCGCTGATGTCGAAGTTGGGCGTCTACTGCGTTTTTCATCCAGTTCAGCAACACTGTTGAAAACGATTGCTGGTACCGATGATAGTGTGATACCTGTGTAGTTTCCACACTTGTTCATATCTCCTTTCTTTAATATCTCGTTGGGTTTTATTTTTTTACAGTCTGTAGGCTTTCATTCTTCCTCTGAAATCATCCTCAATAGGACATGGAACACGTTAGCAGTTACTTCTATGTCTGACTTTAGTGTTTCAGCTGGTAAATTGTCAGGAGCATCTGCTCTCTCGCGGTTGATTTGTCTGAAGGCCAGCCTGATTTCTTCCGTCGTTTGTGGAGTGGCATTTAAGAAAAGTCTATAGTTGCTGCTTCGTTATCCGGTGGATTCGATGGAGCTGATGTATTCAAGAGTTTTTCAAAGTGTTTTATCCATCCGTTGATCTGTTCCTGAATTTCAGTGACTGGCTTGCTTTCCTTTTCAGTGGCAGAAGTCTCTGGATTGCTAAATTTCCCTGTTAGTTTCTTCGTCGAGTCAAATAGCTTTCTCGCACTTTCTTTCCATGAACCTTTCGCCATTGTCGTTGCTAGCCCTTCAACATATATCTGCTTGTCGGCTCCCATATTCCACTTCGCTTGCTTGCTTCTTTCAGTGTATTCAGCTAGAGACCTCACTTCCTCTGTTCCTGTTTGGCTGTTGTTAACTGCCGTTTTCGTGTTTTTCCTTTCTTGAATCTCGTCTATGGTTTCGGTAGAGATCCATTATTTATGATGATGCTTGCTGCGGCCCAGAACAACCTGACACATAGACATTAGTGTTTCTTTAATACCTTCACACTTGTTCGATATGGTAGTTTCCTCTTCTCTGAGTAGATCTTGTAGGGCATGGAGCTTGCTTCTGAGAGTTGTCTTGAATTAGTTGAGTCTGTCAGTATCTCATAGGGAAGCTTTATTGAACATTTGTAATGCTGTTTGTCTAATTAAGTAAGAAGAACTAGTCCAGCAAAGAGTTCTCTGTTCGGCGAATTCATTTTCAAAGCTGTATAATCGCAAGTAAGTACTTATTTTTCAGGATGACAATTACAATAATAATAGTAATAAACTTGTCCAGTTGTCCAATACTTCTTCAGCCTAAGTTTCGTCTTGCCCAACACCAGGTGGTTATCTGAAGCTATATCAGATCCTCCCCTGGTTCTCACGTCCTCCGTTGACCTTTCGAACATTTTATTGCTGCAAATACGATTTGTCTGGTTATCCGTGGTGTGGTCCGGTGAGACCTATGTAACGTTTTGTGTGCGTTTGCATGGGAATATCGTGTCTCGTATAATCAATTTGTCGAAGGCACATCAGTTTGCGAATCTCTCGTCATTCTCGTTCCTTTCTCTCTGTCAGTACATGTTGTCCTGTGATATCTTCATACTCGGTGTTCTCCATTCTGACTTTGACATCTAGATCTCACTCCAGGATTGTCAGGGCCTTTACTGGGCACTTCACTATGATTGATTGCAGCCTCTCGTGGGGCTGATATTTGTCGTTGTCGTTGCAATCATTAGTTGATGAACAATTGAGGTGTTTGTGTGAACTAATGATTCGTTTATACTTGATGACTGCCTGATTTTGAATTCCAAATATAATACGTCCGTTTGTGCTCATCTAGTTTTCCTCCTTTAATTTGCGTTAATTCTGGGATTCCTAGTTTGTATAATAATGCAAATGCCCCTGATTATCACACTCGCGTCGTTGTGGAGCTTACGATGGAACAGTTGCACATACTTTCAAATTCTGAAGCTTTTGAGGAATATATGGAAAGATTCGAAGTCTGAACCATGACCAAGAAATATGTTATACCGCCAGTGAAATTTCGCTGAGCCCTAGCCAATTCATCTGAGAGTTGGGTCACTGAATATCGAATAGATGATTGATCTCCGTCACAGTCAAGGACAATCGACACGCATTATTTAACTGTATGCCATGGACTGACTCATGAGGTGGTAGTCTCACTACCTTCTCTATACTCATTCTTACCAATATATTTCCATAATAACGTCCCTTGTGTTGTTCAGTCTTCAAAACATCCATAGAACCTTAATACGATGAAGGGGTTATCCACGTTAGGTGCTTACCACGAGGTGTGATTTCGACGTTAGCTTATGGTTACACCATTTCCCTCTAACTCTAGAAGGCCGCCAATCATTCTACATAGATCGCCTATATAGGTGATTCTACAATGTGAAGTGATAAAATTGTGACATATTTACTGGAAAAGAAGCCTCCAGAAAAGCTTATCTCACTACCTTCTGCAACTCTTCAGGAACTACTATTTAGCCATGTAATAAACACCGGTTTTGAATGTGATTAGAGAGCGAAATTTCATAAGATGATTCGTCAGAATAACCAAAAGGTTAGGGGATTCATCCTTGATTTGCAAAGAAAAGCTGCCAAACGCAATTTCAGTGATTAACTTCATGTACAGCTGCGTGATCGATTAATTGCAGGAATTAACATACCAGATCTGGAAAGAGAGCTGCTAAGAATGCCGAAATGATCCTTACAAGATGCAAGAACTTCATGTATCTGCTATGAAGCAATTAGTAGACTTCATATCCAGTCGATGAAAATTTTCAATAATTTGCTCAGTCATCACGATGAAATACACACTCAGGGTCCATCAAACTCGCATTCGTTTACTAATTATTCCTATTATCGTAAAAATATGGAAGATGGTCAGCAAGAAATTTTAAAGCAGGTCACAAAGGTGAGCACAAGTTTGGTAAATGCTGATCCTGTGGCAAATTCTATCCTTGTAATTCATGTGCATTTCACAATGCTAAATGTTTTTGATTCGGTAAGATAGGACACATTCAGTCAGTATACAAAACTACTGTTCATTTCGCTTTAAGTAGTATTAAACCTTGTAATTGTGATCCCATTAATTTGGTTGTTCCTAATGATCACTTATCTTTATACACTATTTCTAATGATGATATCCATATGCAGAGTCGATTGTGTGCCTCGCCTGAGTCTATTATACAATTCAAGAACTTGAAATCTTTTGATACTACCGTTGTGGTACGACCCACTGAAGTCTCAGCACTGGGGAATAATGGACACAAACTTCCCATACAAGGATGCTGTGAGTTGTCAATCGGAGATGAGAATTCTTCATACACGCCTTGTGAATGTTTAGTTAGCGAAACAGAACTGTCAATACTGGGTTTACAAAGTGTTTTCGAAAGTTGACTTGAAAGATGCTTATCTTCAAATCCCTTTAGATCAATCTTCATCTATCTTGACAACAATTAACACTCCTTTTAGTCTGTTCAAATACAACTTCCTTCCGTTTGGTCTTAGTTGTTCTCCAGCGATATTTCAGGAAGTTATGAATAAGGTAGTCAGCGATACTGAAGGTGTTGAAGTTTATCAAGATGATCTCATTGTTCATGGTGCTGATAAATTAGTTCATGACCAGAGACTTATTGCTTTATTGCGTCGTTTAATTGAGAAGAATATTACAGTGAATCCAAATAAGTGTTCATTTTGGGTATCTAGTTTTGAATGCCTTGGATACGTAGTTGATGGTTATAGTTTTAGACCAGATATGAAACGACTAGCCCCACTGACAAATACACCGTCTTCAAAAAATCCCACAGAATTACGTTCAATAGTGGGTGCTCTTCAATACTATTCTCGTTTTATTCCTATTTTTCTTGTCGTGCCAACTGTTTATTTGATATTTTGACATCTAATTCATTCAAATGGGGTGAAGAACAAGATTCATGCCTACGAAGTCTGCTAAAGTTTCTTCAAAGTGATGCTGTTCTTCGAACTTCCTCACCCAGTGTACATTCTGTACTTATTACTGATGCATCTGTGGGTATTGGTGCAGTTTTGGAACAGGAAGGTAGGCCAGCTATCTGTGTTTCACGCAAACTTATTGTTACTGAGCAAGGTTATTCACAAACTTAGCGAGAAGCATCAGCTGTGTTTTGGGCTGCTAAAAGACTTTATAAATACTTATTTGGAAAGAGGTTCACCACTGTTAGCACGTTCCTCAGCTGCTTTGGTTCAACGATGGAGTAATGCTTTGAGTGCTTATGACTACACGGTTCAGCACAGGAGTGCCAAACAAATTCAACACGGTGACTACATTCCTTGACAGTCATTACAAGATAGACCTGCTTTGTACTTCAGACTAGTTGTTAGTGCAACCTTCGCTGGTATTATGTCCAGATCTCAATGGAGAAACCTGTCCATACTTTGGATGTATACTCAGTGCTATACGGGAAAGTTAGAATGCTTATCTGAAACGTAGATTTCCTGTCTGTTATTCAAAGTGGGACGAGTTATCTACTACTCCTGATGATATTTTGTGTCTAAATGATCGTGTTGTTATTCCTCCTTTATTACGCGAATCTGCGAAAGTTACATATTATCGTGGAAATGGTCTTCGACCAGCCACGAGGATTGTGGTGAAAAATGTTAGGAAATCCATGGTTAAAATTCTAGATACCAGTGATTTGAGTACACACAACCGTCACGTTGATCAAATACAATTCCAGAAACCAGGTGATTCTGTTCCAATTTCGGCTGTTAAGTCTAATACTAATGAGTGCATTCTAGATAGTACAGAATCTACATCCAATATATTGTCGGACAAAAACATGATGAACTAATGAAGAAGACATTAAATCGATTACAGAAACTCAGATTCCAGTTTAAACTTTGGCTGTTGTTGTGGTTGAATGAACCAATGATTCCTTTGCACCTAATGACTGCCTACTTTCGAGTTCCGAGTAAATCACTTTCGTTCGTGCGCATCTAGTTCTTATTGATTAAGTGACTTTATTTCTGGGATTCCTAGTTTGTATATTAATTCACATACTCCTAATTATCATAATAACACTGGATAACATTAATTGTGATCCCCTCCTCTATTTTGAAGAATGCTTTGATGATTCTAAATCTATGAGATTCCCATCTTATAAGTGCTCTTCGTGCTTCTTTGGACAGCATCAGTGCAACTTCTTGTGTGTGTTGAGCATTTTCTTTTTCATGATAAGAGCACATTAGCGTATCTCCCTAATCTAACCTTTTCTGTCCATCTTGGAACCAATGGCTTTCATTGATTCCGAGAACCGTCAAGTTGTATCTCCTCATTTCCTCAGCTATTCTGACCCCTGTAGAGTCACTGCTTTCACCGTGAGGCGTCATAACTCTTCTGAATGAAGATCCTACAACTTCCATGGTAGAGTTTAAATGGTTTGAATTGTTTGTTCTGGTTAGCATTTGCTTTAGGAAGATTGTTTTCTACGGGATGGGTTGGTGACCGCATGCCCGACCCTTGTCCTTTGCCCAGGCTTGGGACCAGCAGTAACCTTAGAAGAGCTACAGGCGGAGTTAACTTTAAAGGAACTAGTTTAATTCATCGTTAACTGCGTTTCTGCCACATTCAGTTCGTATAGTTAAACCAATGATTTACATATTGTATTCATAAGACGTAATCCAAACTAATATTCTTGAAATATCAGAAACCGTTGGAACTTTACTTACTTGACTAATTATAATTTTTGATAATGATAAAATGGGACTAAAAAATAAAATGTTTTTCTGCAGTATGAAACTTTGACAGCTTCTGCATAAACATGTACAATATTAACAATACTGTGAATCATCTGTGCATGGAAACTAAGCGATGCGTTCAGCTCAGTCATACTAGACCCTTGCATATTTTCGTCAAGGCTTATTTATACTTTATTTGTTACCTTAGTATATGTGGTGATATTAATTTCAAAACATATGAAGTAATCAATATTCCCTTTTTGACTCACTCATCACACTTTCAATACTTATTAGAAAATACAAATCATTAGGAAGGTCAACTTAATCTATTTTCTGCTATAGATGAGACGCATTTGGTAAGCAAGGTAAAGTTGTAAATTATTATCATGGTGTACAGCTCATCGTTTCAGGTATTTAGGTTTACACAAATATTATCCTCATTAGTGTTATCACCATTGTTGCGATAATAATAATAATAACGATAATAATACTAATGATAATAATAATAATAACAGCCGATGAGTTTGTCTAAACTTGATAACGGTTTATTAACAAACAAAAATCGAAATAAGAGTAAGTAATATGGAAACTGGTGCATCTAAACAAGGGTTAAACGATCGCACAAAATTGTAAATCACTGCTATAATGATTGAGATAAAGTAATTATAATGATAAATACAATAAATTTTAGAAGTATATGCAAATATTTAAGGATATTACACGGCAAACTTGCGTCACAACAAAAGCTTAGAAATTGCAAGAAATACAACTATTTACTGGATATTAATAAGTAGTATAAAACAATACACAAAAGAGTCGAATGGAAGTGAATGAGGATAGTGAATGTAAAACAGACCTAACATATACAGTCTTTCGGACTTCGAAGTATGTTTTAAATTTAAATAGAAAGTGTTGTATCCCGAAGAGAATTGTGAATGGCAACTTTTGAGGACTATTTATGGACTAATATGATATGTATATTTCCTGTTGTATAATTGTCAAGTAACCAAACTATTCATATTCGTGTTCCTCTTATTATGAGCTTTATTTTGACCTATGTACTATTATTATACGATTTACCATTCCTGAGTTATCACCAGTCTATTGATTAATTTGCCCTCTATTCACAGTCACATTTGGCTAAATCGTGTACAAATATTATTTTCCATTTTACGGTACGATGTAGTCAGTTTGTTTGGTATATAAACCCAGTATGCTTGTGAATAATGATTCATATTCCAGAGGCTGTTATTGGTGTTCTGGACTTAACTGGCTTGGCTAGGTAGATAGCAGGACTGATAAGTACTCAAGACTGCTCATACAGCTTTTGTGTATCATTGGGCGATCGATAAATCACGGCTCTCTTATTGGCGGTCTTATAACGTCATATATACTAACTGGTCACGCACACACTCACGCGTTATAACAAATTGGCGACGGCCTTGGTCAAGTCATAACAGAAAGTCACCAAGTAAACGACTAATATTAGCAATTCAACTTTACAAAGGGATCAATTATTCTGTGAGCAAGTCAGATACATCTTTTATCACTAATCTCACATTTTAAACATAGTAGGCATTTCCTCGAATTTTTAGATACTTCAAACGAATGAAGTTGAAAAAGACAATCCTAGAAAAAGTGAACCATCTGGATAAAAGTGCATAAACGTTTACTATTCTAATTTTAAATTCACATTTTACTTAATTTGGTAATGGTTTTTTAAGAAGGTTTTACAAACACCATTGGATAAATATTATCCATAAAATTAGTTTGTTTTTCGGAAGCTTTTTATCTCATTCGATTAACACTCGTCCCATAGAAGCAAAAATTAGTAAAGAAAGAGGTACATTAAATTAGAAATACTTTAAGAAAAGAAATTCCTTTTCATGATGCTTTGTTTTACACTGTTTTCTTCCTTTGTTTTAAATAAACTACTAATAATCTTATTATTGATGAAAATAAGTGATAATGTGTTAATGTAGAATAAAAAAGATTGATGATAGATGTATGAATAAGGCAAGCAAGATATTTTGATTGTCCCAATAGGAATATTCAATTAGTTTTCTAAACGGACTACGTTTTGCTACTTTCATATGACCAAAAGAATGTAGTATCTTCATGAAACTCATCATATCTTCATTACATGCCTTTCTCTTCGGCTGAAATAGGTATACATATATATAATGAAATTCGTATACCCATTGAAAAGCGAAATTTATATAACAAAATCGATTAATACGTTTTTTTTTGAAATTTTAACATTAGCTTCGGCTTTATTCCATTCGTCTAAAATATGCGTAAGTGAGAAATGTATCTGAAAATAATGTTAGCAATAACGGTAAAATTAATCCCCTGAAACATGTAAGGCTCACGGAATGGAGTATTAGTCTAATAAGTATCATGCCAAGAAAATAGTTAAAATCTATTTGTTTATCTAGCAAATTTAATCTACCAATATTTTTATTTATATTAAACTTTCGTCGAAGATGTTGGATAACAAGTTATCAATTTTTATAAGCTACATAGATTTAATTCTCAGTGAGATTTATCAGCGATGAACATTATTTCTTTACACACATTTCCCGTACACATTTTGCAGATTACGATTCACCATGTTGGCCAATTTACAGAGTAGTTCAGTTCATTGAACAAAGTTTGTCTACAGCGAAATATCTTTTCACTACTCTTAAAACCTTTTATCAGTTGCATCGTAAACTATACGTCTTGTGTGGATAGTGTATGAAACTCAAAAACAAACAATATATTTGAGTATAATTATGTCTGAATAATGTAAGTGAAGCGTTAAGTGTGTGAATATTTAAAATATTGCACTGTTATTTTTCATATTACACTGGTTATCGAGTCATTTGAATCAAACAAACTATTCTAATTATAGTTGCTTTTTAGCACTCTTTTTTACTTAATACTACGTCGATATGTATGAAATGTTCACTGCTTATCATACTGATTTTCTGTTTATACGTGAGTCTAAATATAGTATTAGTCACAGCATTGTTAATGTCATTCATTCAAGAAATACCAATGCTATAATGAGGTTTCTTCGTTAGAAAGTAATAGATGTAATGAAAAGAGCGTTTACAGGTAATACTTTCTGCGTTGAAAGTAACCTTTAAAAAGTCTAAAAAACAACAAGTAACTTCATTCGTAGGATTGAAAACAGTATGCCGTAAAAAGATATAAAGTATCCAGTGTATCCGTAAATTTTTAAGTTCAACGAACAAGCATGATTGTTATATTATTTGGCTGTAGATACTAATCTAAATCTTACTAACTACTCCCCAGTAGCACGAAATGTAGGTTCAAGGCTTTGAATAGTCTATGCTCATTTATTGAGAAGACGACCAGTGTAGTAACAGCGTCAGCAGCAGTAGGTCTCAACATACACAAAGGGAAAAGCAAGACTCTCAGATACAATACAGCATGCACCAATCGAATTATACTTGACGGAGAAGTTTTGGAAGATGTGAAAACCTTTACATATCTGGGCAGCATTATCGATGAACACGATGGATCAGATGCAAATGTGAAGGCGCGGATCGGCAAAACGAGAGCAGCATATTTACAGTTGAAGAACATCTGGAACTCAAAACAATTGTCAACCAACACCAATATCAGAATTTTCAATACAAATGTCAAGACAGTTCTACTGTATGGGGCGGAAACCTGGATAACTACGAAAGTCATCATCCGGGAGATGCAGGTGCTTATTAACGGTTGTCTACGCAAGATACTTCGAATCCGTTGGCCAGAAACTATCAGTAACATTCTACTCTTGGAGACAACAAACCAGACTTCAGCAGAGGAAGAAATTAGGAAAAAGCGCTGGAAGTGGATAGGACACATATTGGGGAAATCAGACAACTGCGTCACAAGGCAAGTCCTCCTCAAATGGAATCGTGAAGGCCAAAGGAGAAGAGGAAGACCAAAGAACACATTACACCGAGAAATAGAGACAGACATGAGAAGGATGAACAACAATGGGATAGGATTAGAAAGGAAGGGCCAGGATAGAGTGGGTTGGAGAATGCTGGTCGGCGGCCTATGCTCCATAAGTAGTAACAGGCGTAAGTAAAACTGTCTCCCTAACCGATTCCGATAACCTCAATTAAACCTATGCCGGAACTTGTATACAGGAAAAAAGGATTGAAGTACAAACCAAAGATTATTGAGAATATTTGATTTGACTCTAAAAATAAATCAAAATGACTCAGGGATACACTATATTTCATATGATTTATTTATAGTTAGGTTAATAATCAGATTCTTTTATACTGAACTAAGTTATCTTTAACAGTAATTCAATAACTTGTTATGTGAACACATATTTAAGTATTATTCAATGAAGCATCAACAATCATTATTAAGATGTGAAGGGCTGTCACACACGACTGGGAAAAAAAGTATTCTCATGTGTCATTCGCACTAAAACTGATTAAGCTAATACTAACAATATTAATTACAAGCCTATTTATGACCATGAAGAAGTTTAAGGAAAACAAGAGGCATCATTAGAAAGTCAGCATAAAATATTTGAGTGGACGAGATTGGTAAATTATTTTGACTGAACAAAAGATAAAATTATAAGTGGTCGGAAGCATAAGACGTATCTATTATTATTGTTATTTGAGAATGAATGATCAGTAACGGAATAAAGTGTAACAATCATAAGACATAGTCTTGTATTATAGAAAATATGCTTAATTATGAGTAACGTTTGCCTTACAACTACTCTCAAAATCGTATCTAGTTGAAATGATATGTGAAGCAAATCAAAAAAATATCTGAGAGTTGTCTCTCTATTCGGAACAATTTGTCAAGGAGCCTACATGACTTCTACAAAAACATTTCAATACAATTATTTTTTATTTTCACATATGTGAGTAACTTGCAGATAATGAACTTTACCACCTAAGTGTGTATACAGCTGAAATTGAATTCTGTTGTCAATCATAACATTATTCAATGTGAACAAAAGATAAATAACAATATAATAAGATAAATCAAATTTCTCTTTTAAATCGTAATTCAGCTACTTTACATTGTTTCATTCATCACGCAAAGAAGAGTAATAGAACAAGAGTTCATTAGTTCACTACTCATGTTCACTGTATTGTGTTATGAATTGCAAGTCCTTAAAACTTAACAACAGTTGGAAGATTTAAACAATTATTATTATTCGCTATTCAAATAATGAACAATATGTTTAATATATAAATGAATTATTGTTTTTTAGGAATGGTATTTTATGTTTGCAGTTCAGGCAACTAACTCCGCCTGTAGCTTCTCCGGGTGCTACTGCCGGTCCCAAGCCCGGGTAAAGAAGGAGGATTGGGCATGGCTTTAGCGACCCCACCCCGTAGAAAACCAACTCACTAAAAAAACGCTAACCAGAAAGTTCAGGCAACTGGATTTGTTTCAAACTTAAAATGACATCACATTGATAATGTGTCATATTCGTTCATTCTGATTTTATACTAACGAACATTTTTGTTGTTCACATTAGATATTCATCTATATTCAAAATATATTTAGTATTAATAACAAATAGTTTGGATTGGTTGAGATGCTAATTATGTCTAAAAATTGCATAATTATAGATGAAGATCATTTATCAGTGCCTAAACTCAATCTATGACTTCTAACTCACATGAAAATGATGTCAGTTATATCGATTAGGTTGTAATAATCACTGCTTACAAATGGAATAATCCAACTTTTATTTATCATTGACCAATCTTAAGTAATAACATTAGGATTACTCTTATACAAGTTGAGATCAAACTATTGGGTATTTGTGTTTAGGCAAAACACTAGGATAAATAAATTTTGAAAGTTTTGTTATACAAGCTAATAAATATTTCTTTAAGAGAGCAAGAACAAAGAATTAAGTAGAATAGTATGAATTTATTTTATCTCGTTAGGTACTCATCAGTTGCTTGCAATCTATAATGTTTTAAAATTGATACCATTGTCAAGTTAACATACTTATTATAGTAGAATTGGATATGTATCATCATTGTTGAGTGATGACATTGAAGACGTATGGAGACCGTTGCTAACAAATATAGTATATGAGATAGAACTTTGAATCGTCGGACATATTGACAAGAGAACATAGGACTAAAATAATTAACTGATTATGTAATGAAGTTATTTA
This sequence comes from Schistosoma mansoni, assembly GCF_000237925.1. Classification (NCBI taxonomy): domain Eukaryota; kingdom Metazoa; phylum Platyhelminthes; class Trematoda; order Strigeidida; family Schistosomatidae; genus Schistosoma; species Schistosoma mansoni. Next base: position 31,848,530 of record NC_031495.1, read on the forward strand.
ACAGTAAATTAACAGCATTTAAGGGAGGTATGAGTTTAGATCAATCAGTTAAACATAATTTTATGAACTTGGAAGAAGTAAGGGAGATAAAATAGGGTATAAAAATAGAAAAATTGATGTGTTAACTGATGAGAATGTCACCATGGTAAAGAAAAATTTACAATTATTTTATTTTGAATACATAAATCCGGCTTTAGACGTCTAATAACTATGGTTAGACTGTCTATTTACGATCCTGAAAAGTTTGAACAAATTAACTTGATACCCCATGTCACAGGGATGTTTCACAATAGAACCGAGAAACGTTTTAATCCCATTGACCTGAGATGTTTTTAGATGTTTTTGGTATTAAAAATAAGACCCTTTTTCAGTTCTAGCAATGTAACCAGTTTGGCAGGTACATGGAAATTTGTGTAGACGTTTTCCAGTAACATAAAAAGGGTACATATCGATCTTTGATTAGAGTAAAGAACAAATTGCTATATACAAGATATTAAGCTTCCCTGCAGTAACCATTCTGGTCAGTAAGATTTTTAATCTTCTGTTTATTGGCGCCTGAGAAACCAAATTGAAAAAAGTGGGTTTAAGACTACTGTGGTTTCTCAAAGCACCTTGACTTTGCTTTTCCGTTATTTCATAATCAATCCATGCGAATAACAGCTATTCCTTAGTCATATTTGTAACTCTCATGAATTCTGTTTTCGAAGTATCGGCAAAACATCCAATTTCAGCTGTGATTGTAGTATCAGTTTATATGTCAAGCCAATATACTTTATTCTAGCTACTGGCCAAGCCGATTCACCTATACATTATGAGTCATATTTTGATCATGTTGGTTATTCGCTTATTAATCTTGACTACTTTTTTATATGAGCGTATGTGTATGCACACTACGTATCTTATTAATCATATGTCTGTCATTCATTTTTGTCTGACTATAAGTGTTGATTAACGCTTGCTTAAAATGGGTTTGCTTCCCCGCCATCTCCAATACGCATTGTTTTTGCTTCGCTCTCGAGTTGGCTTACCAGCCATCTCCACTACGTGTCATGTATGCTTCGCCCGCTTACATTTGCTCACGTGCTTACAGCTTTCTGGTCTACGTTATTTGTCAATAAAAATGTAGTTGCCGCTTCTCTTTGCCTTCTGATATTATGTACCGTTAAGACTTGTATTATAACGGTTAACGAGGTGAATGATTAACGAAGTACGGCACTACATGATCAATACGCCTAGATAGGTTTATTCCAGCGAAAAGTTTGCAAAAGTAATTAAAATTCGAGTAAAAACCCTCCGTGTATATTTTAATAAAACTGATTGGAATAAATCACTACACCGCATTATAGTTTTGGACTGTCGAAACCCAAATCATAAAATCATTATTTCCTGAAATCAATTCTTGATGAATTTGACATTCATTAAAATGCTGTCCTAAAATACTGTTGTGGTGATTGCTCATGAGAAATACAAAAATAACTAAGTATTAGGTATCTACGGAATGTAGAAAGTGATATCTAAATAGACTTTAGTGTAACTCATTCACCAGATTATATTGTTAAAATCGATACATGAACCCGATAAATTTATCACTATGTAAATTTACTCACAAACAGATGAATTTATGAATTCTGTTTCATTTCCAAATCGATATTTCAACTTCTAGGTCGACATCGCTTTTTGTTCGTGGAATATTTCCGATTGGTTTCATTTGATAATTTTTATGCAGAATTAGTGTAATCAATCTCCTATATATGCATTTCATGTACTAGATGAGAAATTACGTCTCTGTAGTTCCATTGAACGCGTGATTCATGAAACGCATCGCATGATGTTAGCAACATGAGAAATATAAAGAGTTTGTTGATGAAATCCATCATATCTTCAAATCCGGATTTAATAATAAGCTGTGAAGTTAGTTGTATAAGTCAAAGTAACCATTTCGTTTCTGAAATCCATCTTGTTTTCAAATCATTAAGGAATCTAATGCATTCTGACATATTAAGCATGTTGAATTTTAGTTAAATTATCCCTATCGAGCTAGTCAATAATTCCATTTTGGCTCATGTTATTTATAATACACAGTTAAGCATTTTCAACTATGAGGTTGTAATCAGTATGCTAGTTTGCATATCTGAATATTGTTTTCGTGCTTGTTCAACTTCCGACTTCTGATATGTCTTCGATGATGATTGCAAAACCTTAACATTCGCTTCGATTTCCTTATTCGACTCTATCAAATACTATTGAAATTAGCCATGTAAATGGACTTATTATAATCAAAGACACTTACTATTAATGCGTCGTTAGAGTTCTATCATATCCATCAGCCCTATATTGCGAATTTATGATATTACTGTAATTTACAAAACATATCATATAACCTAATGGGAACCTACTGTAGACGTACTGTTACATCATGTCGTCAGTGATTAGAAGATACCTGTCAAATAATTCTGATATGAAGGATGTCTACACTTTGCATCCTATCTTCATTCAACATTAATATAAATTATATGAATGCAAATATTTAGCTTCATAAATGGAATATATTTTTTAGATTTAATGTAACATCCGAATTTATTACACGAACAATTTGCAACAGAGAGTTTGCATGTAAATGGAAAATAGTTTTACATACAGAAAAATTATAAGAAATGAATACAATTTGGAAAGGAAAGAGAAAGGTGATGAGGACTTTCGCTAGTTTAACATAAACGAGGTTATGAAATTACTGTATGGATTCTCTTCTGGAATGAACTCAAAATAATAACTGACAAGAAATATATATATATATACCGGAGTTATTCACCAAATTCTGAATTATTGCATCATATATACTGTTTGGGTGGTCACTCATTTTGAACACGGACGATATTCTTAGTCATTTTTATTAAATAAAGCGTTCATATAATTAAATATTTTGAATAGTTATATTCTGAAAATGACATTTTTTGTAGTTTTCACTGTAAGAATCTAAATTTCGAGTTTGTTATTCTATAATTCTACTTAAGTGTATATTTCTAATTACGATATCCAGCTTTTAAAAGCAAAGCACGATATACCTCGTCTTACAGACTGTTAAAATTAAACACTAACCAGAACCACTTTTTGCACCTGTACATAGAATACAATTTTTGCAGTAAAATCTGCTAATCAACTAAGAGCTTCAACCTATCTATGAAACTTCGGTCTAAAACCATACTTTCCAGCCGTATCAACATTTACAGTTAGATTGCTATTCTTCTTTACATCATGGGTAACTTAAATGAAATATTAAAATAAACAGTTATGACTTAAAGACAATTAACTGCAAGTGTGCACTTACAACAACAATATAGTTCGTTGTATTCAGAAGGTATGTTTCTCGTTTCTTCTACGTTCGAAAATTTATTGAAACCAGCGCAATACAAGGATACTGAGAACTGTAAACAAAAAGCAGAATATATGGACAGTTTTCACGAGGATGAGTACGCTCAGTGGTTCTCAGGTTAAAGACAACCAATAGCACTAGTGGTTTAACTCCTGAATGATCAATGCATATCACGTACTTGTGTTCCCAACAGACGTGGATGCATGATCAACAGTTTTAAACATAGAACAATTAAAAGTTTCCGTTAATGATACAAACCATAGAAATAACAAAGAATGTCATTCATTTAGTTATCTGCTTGATAACAATGCGTAGTCCATATCACTGAAACACATGTGGCACAGCTTCCTTGGTTTATAAATTATATAACAGGTTAAAAACCTTGTCAAAGAATGATGAAATATAGTCTCAGTACTTGCTTATAAAGTTTATCTTATTCTTAAAATTCCTCTTGAGAACTATGTAATTTAATTGAAAGATATTTCTTACTTCTTATGATTCACCCCTTGTTAAGTTGTATGGAAGATTTTCAACTATAACACTGCTTTAAGCAAATTATTCTCGGCGAAAATGCACTTCTTTATTTCTTATAGTCCAATTCCTTCGAAATATTTTTAGCTTAGGAACAATTATTATTAAAAGCACTTAATAATAATAGATATACTACTTGAATATCAACTAAATCTTTAATCACTGAATGTGTAATGGAGAACGTTAACTTACCTTACTATAAAACACTGTAGTACAGTTTTCCTGAAGTAAACATCTTGATTTACATAATTCTGTTTCATTTTTCTGCATAACTATCTTCATGACGGGTGCCCTGACTTCAGTTTTATCATTTCTCACTACTATCCACTGTCCGAAATCATTTGAACATCCAAGAAGCAAAGCTTTTCTTTTCGGTAGCGGAATACACTGACAGTCGAGAAGCTTTACCAAGTAGACTGTAGCGATAAGTAACTGAAACCAATTCATTAGAAGATATAAGCAACTAATAAATTTGTAAAATTTTCATACTGTCTATATATATATATATATATATATATATATATATATATATAACTCCCCCAGTTCACCCATTGAAATGTGTTCCTAAAATTTGATATTCAAATGTGATTGATCTATCCTAAGTGATTGGTATGTACATAATAACCAATAGTTAGTGAACAACTATGTAGTAATACAAACTGCGTACACGGTAGAAATCTGATATGATAAGGCTGTATCTTTAAGTTACAGACAAAATGTTTTTAAGATGAAAGCAAATTACCATAAGTAGATACATCAAAAAGCCCGTAAGTTCCATAAACAAACATGTACAGTACTGAATCTAGTAAAGCTGACATGCAATATAATACGACATAAGTGAATTCAAAGATTCGATTACAGACGCTTATGGAACTAAACTAACAATATACTACAATAGCCACATTTAAGTAAACCTAGCGAAAGTCCTCATCACCTTTCTCTTTCCTTTCCAAATTGTATTCATTTCTTATAATTTTTCTGTATGTAAAACTATTTTCCATTTACATGCAAACTCTCTGTTGCAAATTGTTCGTGTAATAAATTCGGATGTTACATTAAATCTAAAAAATATATTCCATTTATGAAGCCAAATATTTGCATTCATATAATTTATATTAATGTTGAATGAAGATAGGATGCAAAGTGTAGACATCCTTCATATCAGAATTATTTGACAGGTATCTTCTAATCACTGACGACATGATGTAACAGTACGTCTACAGTAGGTTCCCATTAGGTTATATGATATGTTTTGTAAATTACAGTAATATCATAAATTCGCAATATAGGGCTGATGGATATGATAGAACTCTAACGACGCATTAATAGTAAGTATCTTTGATTATAATAAGTCCATTTACATGGCTAATTTCAATAGTATTTGATAGAGTCGAATAAGGAAATCGAAGCGAATGTTAAGGTTTTGCAATCATCATCGAAGACATATCAGAAGTCGGAAGTTGAACAAGCACGAAAACAATATTCAAATATGCAAACTAGCATACTGATTACAACCTCATAGTTGAAAATGCTTAACTGTGTATTATAAATAACATGAGCCAAAATGGAATTATTGACTAGCTCGATAGGGATAATTTAACTAAAATTCAACATGCTTAATATGTCAGAATGCATTAGATTCCTTAATGATTTGAAAACAAGATGGATTTCAGAAACGAAATGGTTACTTTGACTTATACAACTAACTTCACAGCTTATTATTAAATCCGGATTTGAAGATATGATGGATTTCATCAACAAACTCTTTATATTTCTCATGTTGCTAACATCATGCGATGCGTTTCATGAATCACGCGTTCAATGGAACTACAGAGATGTGTTTTCTCGTCTAGCACGTGAAGTGCTGAAATTTCTACGCTGAAAACAAACGATTAGACTAGAAATGTTTCTTAAGCTTTTGTAATATTTGGTAAGTCAAAACCATAAAATCTTATTTTGTTGTAAAATACAGATCATGGACAGATTTGTTTATGGATGGTTTAACTTCTTGTCACTTAAAATACATAACAAATGACAGTTATTTTACTGATAAGCTTACATTCGAGATTGTTTATAGGCTTGTAAGAAAAGCGGCTATAAATGTAAATCCGATTTAACGATTTATAGGTATTGATGGATGTTGGTTTATGTTAATCCTCCCCTAACTAACAATTGCTGCTTCTCTGTATGTCGGAGTGTGCATCCACAAACTTGTCTAGCATTCTAATATCAGCTTCCCATAAAATTTATGAAATTCAGGAAGAACATGTGACTTAATGATATTGTATACAATCTCAATCTATTCCTGTAAGTGTGGTTTCGGGGACTAGTTAAAAAACTACTTTTCTGTACTACAGAACACTCACGTGAATTTTCGCAGAAGTATATTGAGACATAAAAACAGTTGCAGATTTACTCTGAATCCCGTCTTTTTATCTAAGATGGATGAGAGTTCACATATAACACAAAAAGCGTTTGTCTGCATGTATTAGTTAAAACATAGGAAGATCAATATGTTATCTTCAGCCCGTCAATGCCCGGATATCGTAGTTATTGGTGATAGCTACACGAGTAACTAAAAAGACATATATACGAGATGGTGACACTAGATGCCACCATGAAGGGGATGGCAATAGAATTTAAACTTTCGATCGGAGAATTTTCTTGGGTGATTGCAAATTTTTTATCGTTCTTCCGAGGTAGTGTTTTCGCGGGGATACCTGTGTGATCCTTCGTCACTGAGGATAGACCAGCCTCAGACAATGTACTATAACCCAGGTTTCCGGAAACGCATTATATTTTATATCGTGTACAAATATTACGTAATGTTTATCAGCGGGAACATTTACTGAATTTCACAGATAATTTACTAATAGGATACCTCATCTAAAACATATCAATTATTTCTTTGTCTGATATATACGAAAAGTCTTAAAAGATAAATATAAATCTACTCCCGTATAAATTTAATTCCGACAGAAATATAATTGAAGAAGACAGCCCTCCACTTTTTCGTTATCCACAAATTATTCTTACTAAAAAAGAAAGGTCGATGAAGGCGTTTGGACCATATGGAATGCCGTTGATACAAAATAATATGGTCATCGTGGAACTAACTCACAGGATAGTAAAAAAGTACAGTTCAAACCATGTGTCGTGCGTTGCGTTGCACATTCCGCTTATTTTTAAGAAGCAGGTGCTGAATGCATGAATAAAGGAAAAAGGTACATAAATATGTCGTGATCTATAGTAATCCGAAATTTTGTGAGTTGAAGGACTATGTCTATCCAAAGGTATGTCATTTACTTAGACTAAAACATCTATAGAAGTTTGTCAAATAATCACTTGGTCGTAAAGTACCTTTACAATCACCTATTAAACTCAGAGGCTTACCATGTGCTTTCATCCATGCATCCGACGATCTAGATCCAGTTTTTGGATTTTACACGAGTTTTCCATTTAACGCAGTTAATCATTCTTTTGGGAACCATAAAAACACTGCCCGTTTCTACAGACCAATAAATGCAAAAGGTTTGCGAACACGGAAATGATTCTTCCCAAAATATAGATCTGGATGTAACTATGTTCACTGATGAAAGTGCAGGAACGGTTGTAGAGAATAAATAAACTCAGTTACAAAATGAAATTCCCGAGCTTACTGAAACATCTAATGACGAAGATATTTGTATTTATTGGGGATGTAACTATTAAGCAGTGAGAATCGTTCCGGTGATCAGATAAAATATTCGAGATGTAGCTCATTAATTCACCTTGTCTACGTTGCAAGGACCTTTAAGGGTGAATTCTTGTTTATGGAGTGCTACGGCTATGGTCTGAAGTCATGAGCTTTGTAAGTCTATGCCATACATAATATCTTTTTCATTATAGACAACAACCTTCTTTCTAAGATAACGTGACTTGACCCCCCATTCAGAAGGCCTCAGCAAACCTACTTTATAATCTTTACCTTATTTTTTGTCACTCACTCTATGCTTTCAATAGAAACAGCTATTTCTTTACTTATGCTTATCATATATAGCATACAAAGCTGATGTTTACGTGCTTAATAACTAGTATGAAATTCTACGAAAGTTAATTTAATACATCTTTTCATTTATGGTCTGTAATTTTCGTAGATAGGCTACGCTATCTGAAATTTAGAAGAGTAAATCAATAGCGAGTTCGAAAAATGTATCGTTTCACCCGTTGGTTAATATTGGTTTGAAGAGATTTTCACAATCGCCTCTAAGCAGTTGACTTGTGTCTGTTAGTGAATACGAATAATTAGGCGGTGTAGACTAGTAGATGTATAGTAATTATCTGTATGACAAGTATTCACATTTACATCCATAAGTGGCAAGGGTATCCATAGTTAAAATTAGTGTATGTGGTGAATAACTAATACAGTTACTCTACAACTATGTATTTCATGCTCTGTTTAAATCTGTTGTAAAAACACAGTATAATTTCACACTGTGTGTTTCAAATACGAATTCCAGCTTGTGTCTTATCGAAGTTATAGATTTATTGTGATTGATATTGTAGCTGTAAATAATTCCCCAATATTCAATATTACTTCGTTGGATAATTTCAAATTCACATTAACTTAATAAGAGCATAACCACTGTGAGAGACAATTTTGCAAATATTCTTGAAATATCTAAAAAATATTTTAAAACTTAATAGCAGTCAACTTATTATGAAATCCAACTATAAAAAATTAGGATTATCCGACGAACAACTGTCGTATTATGAAAAATAGGAAAGTCTCACTACAGTGACCTGCTCAATATATAATCGTAATACAATTTTGTGTATGATAGTGGGTGTGAAGAGTGTGGCGTTTGCTATCATTAATGATTAGTTCTTTGAAATTACAATTTATGGGCGACCTCAGAACGATGCCAAGTTGACTTTGAGAAAATTCACAAACCTTCTATATTCTAATCAGGGTTATAAATTTATGTGAAGAGTTAGAATCGAGGTTTAGAGTTATTAGTTAGGATTAGGAATTATATTTCAGGTTTTTGTCACGAGGTGACATCAGCTATAACAGCAAAGTACTGTTTAACACATGTTATCGGCGTTCATTTGGAATGAGGAGAGATCTAAAACAGTGGCATACAAACCAGGATCAGTAAACGTCTGAGGAGGAAAAACACGGCATTCCAGCAACAACGCATGTATATTTTCAAACTTCGAACAACGCAGTCCCACTAATTTTTCAGTGGCCGTGAACCATCGTTTCTGGGTCTAGCGCACTAACTGTTGGTATCCGGAGAAAGTTTTGTCAGCGCACCCGGTAAAAGCCCTTCAACGAACCACGAGCGCATAATTTCTTCTCTTCCACTAATGTTTTTTCGATAAGACGCGCAAATACCTATCTGGTGTAATCCGTGAAAATATTCAACGGGATCCTCTCTGGGTTGTTGACGATGATGGAGAAATTGAATAGTACTTTGTTGAGTGCCCACAGGCACAGAAAAGCACTCGTTCATTATCCTGCAATTAAGGGTTGATGGATTGTCTGCCCCATTGATTAAGATAAGTGTTGTTCTAGACTTTCCTATATCATTGTAAATTACTACTTAAGAATGGTAAAATAGACGTCTATAGTCTATACAAAAAACTTAACTAAACATTTTCAAATGCTGATTTAGTATTCAGTAGCAACACTAAAAGGGAAAAATTAGTCGAATTCTTTACACATCTGTACGATGCGTTTATATCAAACCAATTTTAATTGATTTCACAACACAATCTACTACTATCATCTGGTACCGCATACATCGTTTTGATCGGTTTTACCATATGAACTTTGCCTGCCAATAAGAACGATTTTACTTATCAGTTTCAAATTTTCACTGAGTTTCTCATGATAATATACAGGTAGGTATATCAAAAATGTCGCATCCTGTGGAAATAACTTATCAGACGAATCCTACTCTTGAGTTACAGCAAGCCAATTGTTGAACATGTTTGGGCAAACATTAAACATTGACTTTTTTGAAACCACATATACTTTTGACAACTTGTATTTTCGTTGTCGAAGATCCGGTCGGTCAGTATTCTGCTATTTTGAGGACCAAGTCAGACACACCAGTAAATTCACAAGCCTGATTCCATACCACTAGCTCCTAAGGAACTTTGTCAGCTCGTTTTAAATAAGGAGAACGTAACAGCTCAACCTACTTAGCTCCATCTTGTAGTTAATATCCAATGACTTTTTGCCCTGGTGCTATTCAATGTCGCTTAATCAATTGTTTTTCATGGCATAGATACGTTCAACATCACGAATAATCTAGTTAGATTTCAAGGATATTTCACCCACACAACAAAGTTGTTAATTGAGTGTTCTATCGAAATTTTCCGTGTATTCGTCGCCGAATCTGCAGTAATAAGTCTGTAGTGACCTACTTTTGTGACGAGAACGTTATTGGCACAATGGAAACAGTTATTATTATAACCAATTGTGCCAGTGGTTGTTTTGCTGTACTTATTTGTTTAACTGTACCAAACGCACTTTTCTTTCCTTTGCCTGTGACCTTGCACGAACTTGCTTACACTCGGCAGTTCCGCTCGTAAAATTTGGTACGTCTCGGTATTCTTTCGATACCACGAGATCGCCAACAAATATATCTTATTGGAACCATTAACAGCCTTCTGATTTTTGGTCTACCGAGGGATCCACGTCTATACCTGGCACATAATCTTCATGTAGTAGTGATCACAGTCAATCGCGACTCCACGACATCTACAGGTCTGTTTCTTGTGATCAGACTGATGGCTAAAGTAAATCTTATACCTAAATAACTTTTTTCATCATCAGTATCTTATCATTACTTCATTTAATCTCTCCTAGAGGCACTATCAACTAGCCAATTTAGTAAAGGACGACTCTTGACTTCATTGTTCACCTTTTGAATTTCACAGTACTTAACTTTGTCAAAGTGCACGTGTTCATTCATCACTCCTCATCCTTACACAACCCACCGCTAATTTACAAATTAATGATACACCTGTTTCATTTATTCGCAACCTGTAATTTACGACGTTACTTTGGCAAATAAATGTTAATACACATGACCAAGTCCTGGACTTTGGAATCATCTTTACCTAAGCATAATTGTAGATTTATGAACCTAATGAATACGTAATCCTTAATTACTGCAAGCAACTGTTGTGAAGCATACATATAATATTTTCGCAAATTACTAGATCGTTTTCAAAACGTTTTTGAATAACACTTGCGTATCTTTTCCACCACAGTCAATTCAAATGCTGTCATTTGTTAGATTAAATCCGGATGCGAGAACCTCTGATTTCATGCCTACAACAATGAAAACAATTAGAACATGAGGGGTTAGTTTCAACATTCCTTGACACCGAAAGTCAAATACTAATCAACTAGTGAATATTGTGCGGCCTTAAATTGCAGCATATGAGAATTCGGTCTACAACTATTCTTTAATTTTATGGACAGCATCTATAAAAGATTATCGGTACAACTTGATACTGAACGTCCATTTCTTGGGGACAGGAGAGGCAGAAATGGGACCACAATGAAAAAATCAGGCCATAACTTGGTGCTGAGAAAAGATTGCAACGCTCGGGTTAAAAATTTAATGATGGTTATTTTCTAGATAACGCCACACGAAACCATAAACAAACTCGAAAAATCTGTATGGGTAACGGCGCAGAACAATACAACCTGCGTGGTAAGATTTACTAAAGAGTGTCAAGACGGGGGTTTGGTAATAATACAGTAACTGAGGCCTACAGCGGATGCTTCGGTAAACATTTAAAACTGTTTCGGAAACAAAAGACATGCCCTATTCTCTAGCATCTACTATAGTAAGAAGTAACGCTTGAGTGTAATAGGAGGAGTCAGAATGGTAAATGGAAGTGAGACCTGGTCACTCACTTTGGGATGTAATGGAAGTAAGGATTAATATATTTGTAAAATCTCAGCGAATGAATTTGTAGCAAATCCAACGTTTCGCCTGGCAATCTGGTCCAAGCTTTTTCAAGGAATTATAATCAAACATCAAAATTATCGAATATAAATAGGTACATGGTTCTTTGAAGTTGTAGTAGGGTCGTCCATAAGTTATAGTCTCATCGAAAAATCTAACACTGAAATCGTCCTTCTAAGTGCCTTTAGCGCTCTTAATTTACTGATATTGTGAGAGGGAATGTTTCTGCTTGTTCAGTCTTCCATTCACAACCTAAAATTTAATTTCCTTCGATCCCCGTGGATTTATGTATATTTTAAGATCGCGTGCATGTAGCAGAGCAAAATAACATGTAATAGAATGATAGGCCGTCAATAAACTATAAGGACAAGATTGGCCCAATTAGGGGGGATGAGCATGTTGTGATCCCGACAGGATAGGGTAGTTGGGGAGGTTTTTTCTGAAAAAGCCATACCTTTCCATGTGCCTTTTCAGTTCCGAAAGCAGGGAATAAAATCTTTTACCAGAAGCCGAAATTTGTTTCCTCTCTGCGTACAAGTATTGGGATGTCCCTTTATCATCAGAGGATGGTCCATCCTCTACAAGAGGACTTATAAGGTTTTGGAGCATGGCCAACTTTCATGAGCTTATCTACAATACTGCTCCAATAGACCTGATATAATATGGTTGAATAGGCGTAACTCGAAAGTCTAATATCGATTATTCTGTGACGAAGTCACACTGTTGTCCATTCTGACCCTCTCTATTGTGATAGTTAGGGCCACTGCTTTGTAGGAACCTTGGAAAAGCAAATGCAATCTTACGGGTGTAACGACTCACCCGTCATCCAACCTCTCGTGTAAATCTTATTGGTTAAAAAACATTCGGTCTGTATTACCATATGATTAAAGACCGGTGTTTTCCCTCAGTCGCTACGCACTCCCAAAAAGAGTGGCATGAAAGAAGTAAAAATGGTCTGTGCACTCCTTCAGTAAACTGTGATTGATTCTACTTAAATTAACAGACTTATATGAGTTCAAACAATCACGGATAGCCTCAAGTCCGAAGTCGGAAGCTCCGAGATGCTTAGGACAGTAAGCATATATATTAAGAGGCTAGTAGTGGTCAGAGATACATCTAGTTAAGTAAGTCGATATAAAATCCCCACCTTAAAACCCAAGCAACCTCATTATGAGGGATACGAACAGTTCAACAGTCTCGCTAAAGTGTATTCATCTTGACATCAGTTGTTTTACTCACATGGACAAACATTGGTTTGCAATCATTTTTCAGACTTTATCAAATTAGTCCAATTAATTACTCTGTTCCATTTCATTAATTGAGTATCTTTGAGCCTTGTAAGATGGTCAATCAGTTTTGTCATCAAGCAGAAGTCCTTTGATCCAAGTCGAACTCTAAATTTTGGTTAGCTCTCGAGTGCTCGATGAGAAGAGTATAATCTGCGTATTCAATATCGAACATCAAATACGAAATATAATCTGAAAACCATCTGTCGATATAACTCATTAGTGCTTACATCTTGTTATTAATGGATAGTTCTGGGACTCCGGTAAATACAATCTTTACACATAACCACAAGAGTTTAAGTGGGTTTAACATTTACTAAAAAATGTGCTTATTTAGAGGGAAGGTCAGCCTATTTTTGCAAGAGCAACAAAATGCTGCAACTGGCTTTTCTCACACAGCGTGTCAGTCCTTTAACTAGTTGTACTAAAAAGTGTATGATTTAAAACATGTTAAATAAAAATATCTTAACTGTAGTGGGTTTTTAAGACGTACAATAGACAAGTTTGTAATCCTAGATCAAGTAATTTAAGGCCAAATAAACTCGAGGATAAAGCAATAATCTTATGTATATGACTGGAATTACTCTTAAGATAATTTACAAAGCATACCTGCTCCTAGAACAGGCAGCGTCATAAAGAACCTGGAGCGATTAGGCGCGAAGTCGAGTGTTTAAAAAAGCCAGATTATATTCTTTCTTTCTAAATATTGATCTAAATCTCAAGTTTGGGTTTCTTAAGTTTGTTAACAGTACGGTGACAAAGCATTGCTTTACAGCCAATAGGATTTTGTGATACAGGCTTAGGCCCCGATTCGTAGGTTTATCATAAGACTTGTAACTTCCAATACATAGACGTGAACTATTTCCTCCTCTACAAATAATAATTTGACATATGAAGGCTGACTATTTAGACTGAAGTCTTTCTTTCATTGTCATTTTAATATTTTTTGTTGCTGAGTGTTTCATAGCTATTCAGCACTTCCTGATTGATTGAAATAACCCCAGACAGTACAGCATAAATTTGTCATGGAAGCTTGTATTTGTTGCCGTTTTCAGAACGAATCGTAGTTAAGAGATAGGAAGACAAAACATTCTGTAAAACAACAATGAGTTGTGATGTTTAACAAATTGGGATGGGTTCGAACAATGGAGGGAAAGCCGAAGTGGGGAGAAGTTTGTTTGTTAGCTTTAAGACTGTAATAAAAGAATGCACTGCTTCAAGGCATAACGTTCTTGTCTAATAATTTTCACTTACCATTCTGCCTTGACAAGATGTCAATGTATTAGTCATAGTGCAGGAACCTGAAGCAGCATGTCAGAGGTTATCATAATAAAATAATAAAGTTAGGACTAAACATCTGTACAAGGAGTGGCAAGCATAGGAGAACAAACACACAAGCATTGAATGGTTACCTATTATCTGACCATAAGGAGCCTGAGACAAACAAAATCTTTGCCTCTACAGACAAGGTTAGATAGAAATTATCGTTGCAAACTTTTATTACATGTCTAACTTTTAACATTTCCCTTAACCTTTAATAATTCTATATAGGGATCTATGTCTGCGGGTCCAAGTGCCGGCTAAGAAGTCTCGTCATAATTAGTTTAAATCTCCTCTTTATGGAATTGCCTTGAACGTAGCCTTCAATCACGTTGTCCTAGTATGGATCTCGGAATAGATGGTAGCAGTACACCAAAATGAGATCGATCGTAAATGTTGCTCTTCGAATTACAGCGAGTGACCAGCCAAGTTTTTTGAAGGTCAATACAAATATATTAGTAAATCCGATAAATTTAGGATCACTCCTTATAACAGATCAAACAGAGATCCTGTTCGACTTGACTACGTCCTAGTTACTTGTATGAGAAGCTCGAAACCCTGAAGTTAGAATTTTAGTTAAGGAACCAGGTCTGTGAAATGAAATCGCCACTTCTTCGTTAGTAAAACTGCGTAGTTAGATATTATATGCTTGCTGTATCGTGCATTATCTTGATTGTCGGTTGACTGAGAGTGAAAGAATTGCATTTTGAACCGTCAGACGTTAGTAAGTATTCTCGGCTTTCATCACACTTAGTGTACCGTTGCTGAGTGGCAGGTACTTAACACTACATAAACTATTTAGACGGAACAGTAGATATTTATAACAGATCACACAAATGCTGTCCTAAAATTGCTATACAATCACACTAACTCAAGTGAAACTCAAACAATCCTTACTTCCATATATAAGAACTTTCGTCTAAATTAGAGCAAATAGTTTCACAGTATTTATGGCAGCTAATCATTAATAAGTAAAAACCTGAACTCCTTACCATTTTATCGTATTATCTAAGTGACAACAATTACATTCAATGATTCTTATTTTATTATTATTAGCTTTATTCAATATTATATTTTTGGTACAATACAAAATTCTCACCACAAAGTACTTCAAGAAATTTCCGTTTCTTACTTCTTCGTCTTCCTGACGATAAATATTGGGTGATCACCAGTTAGAAGTGAGCAGCCCAGTCAATCGACATCTGTATAATGTACATTCTTCTCTCTGCATATTGCCAGCAACCACGATATCTCTGATTAGGCTTTCTGTAACCTTTACAGCGAAATGTCTTACTCTTTTCAGAAACGCACCTGAATAGGTTGTGCGATTAATAGGCATAATGATGTATTAAAACAAACGAAATTGGATAACTTGTTGAAATATCTAGATGACAGGAACAGGTAGCCCAGATGTTTAAACAGGCCGCCAATAATCAGTTATCGAAATACGTTAAGCAATTAATTGGAACATTAAAAATGACACATATATTCAGTTTCAAATTAAATTCTTCCTCTTTGGATTTCACCCTTTTATTTTTATTTTGATTATTTATCTTCATTTTATACATGCTGTGACATATGTGATTCATATCATACATTAAAAATTGTACGTTTCCTTATAAATTCACCCGACAAGAGACAATATATTGTGAATTAAATCTCTCCTCTCACCACTTACATTTCTATACAATATGTTATATGAACACTTATCGTTTCACATCACAAATCTCTTACAGACTAATACATATACCTAGTCTAGACATTATTAACTTTGATTGGATGACCTATTCAGTGTACAATGAAACGAAGAACCATGTACCTATTTATATTCGATAATTTTGATGTTTGATTATAATTCCTTGAAAAAGCTTGGACCAGATTGCCAGGCGAAACGTTGGATTTGCTACAAATTCATTCGCTGAGATTTTACAAATATATTAATCCTTACTTCCATTACATCCCAAAGTGAGTGACCAGGTCTCACTTCCATTTACCATTCTGACTCCTCCTATTACACTCAAGCGTTACTTCTTACTATAGTAGATGCTAGAGAATAGGGCATGTCTTTTGTTTCCGAAACAGTTTTAAATGTTTACCGAAGCATCCACTGTAGGCCTCAGTTACTGTATTATTACCAAACCCCCGTCTTGACACTCTTTAGTAAATCTTACCACGCAGGTTGTATTGTTCTGCGCCGTTACCCATACAGATTTTTCGAGTTTGTTTATGGTTTCGTGTGGCGTTATCTAGAAAATAACCATCATTAAATTTTTAACCCGAGCGTTGCAATCTTTTCTCAGCACCAAGTTATGGCCTGATTTTTTCATTGTGGTCCCATTTCTGCCTCTCCTGTCCCCAAGAAATGGACGTTCAGTATCAAGTTGTACCGATAATCTTTTATAGATGCTGTCCATAAAATTAAAGAATAGTTGTAGACCGAATTCTCATATGCTGCAATTTAAGGCCGCACAATATTCACTAGTTGATTAGTATTTGACTTTCGGTGTCAAGGAATGTTGAAACTAACCCCTCATGTTCTAATTGTTTTCATTGTTGTAGGCATGAAATCAGAGGTTCTCGCATCCGGATTTAATCTAACAAATGACAGCATTTGAATTGACTGTGGTGGAAAAGATACGCAAGTGTTATTCAAAAACGTTTTGAAAACGATCTAGTAATTTGCGAAAATATTATATGTATGCTTCACAACAGTTGCTTGCAGTAATTAAGGATTACGTATTCATTAGGTTCATAAATCTACAATTATGCTTAGGTAAAGATGATTCCAAAGTCCAGGACTTGGTCATGTGTATTAACATTTATTTGCCAAAGTAACGTCGTAAATTACAGGTTGCGAATAAATGAAACAGGTGTATCATTAATTTGTAAATTAGCGGTGGGTTGTGTAAGGATGAGGAGTGATGAATGAACACGTGCACTTTGACAAAGTTAAGTACTGTGAAATTCAAAAGGTGAACAATGAAGTCAAGAGTCGTCCTTTACTAAATTGGCTAGTTGATAGTGCCTCTAGGAGAGATTAAATGAAGTAATGATAAGATACTGATGATGAAAAAAGTTATTTAGGTATAAGATTTACTTTAGCCATCAGTCTGATCACAAGAAACAGACCTGTAGATGTCGTGGAGTCGCGATTGACTGTGATCACTACTACATGAAGATTATGTGCCAGGTATAGACGTGGATCCCTCGGTAGACCAAAAATCAGAAGGCTGTTAATGGTTCCAATAAGATATATTTGTTGGCGATCTCGTGGTATCGAAAGAATACCGAGACGTACCAAATTTTACGAGCGGAACTGCCGAGTGTAAGCAAGTTCGTGCAAGGTCACAGGCAAAGGAAAGAAAAGTGCGTTTGGTACAGTTAAACAAATAAGTACAGCAAAACAACCACTGGCACAATTGGTTATAATAATAACTGTTTCCATTGTGCCAATAACGTTCTCGTCACAAAAGTAGGTCACTACAGACTTATTACTGCAGATTCGGCGACGAATACACGGAAAATTTCGATAGAACACTCAATTAACAACTTTGTTGTGTGGGTGAAATATCCTTGAAATCTAACTAGATTATTCGTGATGTTGAACGTATCTATGCCATGAAAAACAATTGATTAAGCGACATTGAATAGCACCAGGGCAAAAAGTCATTGGATATTAACTACAAGATGGAGCTAAGTAGGTTGAGCTGTTACGTTCTCCTTATTTAAAACGAGCTGACAAAGTTCCTTAGGAGCTAGTGGTATGGAATCAGGCTTGTGAATTTACTGGTGTGTCTGACTTGGTCCTCAAAATAGCAGAATACTGACCGACCGGATCTTCGACAACGAAAATACAAGTTGTCAAAAGTATATGTGGTTTCAAAAAAGTCAATGTTTAATGTTTGCCCAAACATGTTCAACAATTGGCTTGCTGTAACTCAAGAGTAGGATTCGTCTGATAAGTTATTTCCACAGGATGCGACATTTTTGATATACCTACCTGTATATTATCATGAGAAACTCAGTGAAAATTTGAAACTGATAAGTAAAATCGTTCTTATTGGCAGGCAAAGTTCATATGGTAAAACCGATCAAAACGATGTATGCGGTACCAGATGATAGTAGTAGATTGTGTTGTGAAATCAATTAAAATTGGTTTGATATAAACGCATCGTACAGATGTGTAAAGAATTCGACTAATTTTTCCCTTTTAGTGTTGCTACTGAATACTAAATCAGCATTTGAAAATGTTTAGTTAAGTTTTTTGTATAGACTATAGACGTCTATTTTACCATTCTTAAGTAGTAATTTACAATGATATAGGAAAGTCTAGAACAACACTTATCTTAATCAATGGGGCAGACAATCCATCAACCCTTAATTGCAGGATAATGAACGAGTGCTTTTCTGTGCCTGTGGGCACTCAACAAAGTACTATTCAATTTCTCCATCATCGTCAACAACCCAGAGAGGATCCCGTTGAATATTTTCACGGATTACACCAGATAGGTATTTGCGCGTCTTATCGAAAAAACATTAGTGGAAGAGAAGAAATTATGCGCTCGTGGTTCGTTGAAGGGCTTTTACCGGGTGCGCTGACAAAACTTTCTCCGGATACCAACAGTTAGTGCGCTAGACCCAGAAACGATGGTTCACGGCCACTGAAAAATTAGTGGGACTGCGTTGTTCGAAGTTTGAAAATATACATGCGTTGTTGCTGGAATGCCGTGTTTTTCCTCCTCAGACGTTTACTGATCCTGGTTTGTATGCCACTGTTTTAGATCTCTCCTCATTCCAAATGAACGCCGATAACATGTGTTAAACAGTACTTTGCTGTTATAGCTGATGTCACCTCGTGACAAAAACCTGAAATATAATTCCTAATCCTAACTAATAACTCTAAACCTCGATTCTAACTCTTCACATAAATTTATAACCCTGATTAGAATATAGAAGGTTTGTGAATTTTCTCAAAGTCAACTTGGCATCGTTCTGAGGTCGCCCATAAATTGTAATTTCAAAGAACTAATCATTAATGATAGCAAACGCCACACTCTTCACACCCACTATCATACACAAAATTGTATTACGATTATATATTGAGCAGGTCACTGTAGTGAGACTTTCCTATTTTTCATAATACGACAGTTGTTCGTCGGATAATCCTAATTTTTTATAGTTGGATTTCATAATAAGTTGACTGCTATTAAGTTTTAAAATATTTTTTAGATATTTCAAGAATATTTGCAAAATTGTCTCTCACAGTGGTTATGCTCTTATTAAGTTAATGTGAATTTGAAATTATCCAACGAAGTAATATTGAATATTGGGGAATTATTTACAGCTACAATATCAATCACAATAAATCTATAACTTCGATAAGACACAAGCTGGAATTCGTATTTGAAACACACAGTGTGAAATTATACTGTGTTTTTACAACAGATTTAAACAGAGCATGAAATACATAGTTGTAGAGTAACTGTATTAGTTATTCACCACATACACTAATTTTAACTATGGATACCCTTGCCACTTATGGATGTAAATGTGAATACTTGTCATACAGATAATTACTATACATCTACTAGTCTACACCGCCTAATTATTCGTATTCACTAACAGACACAAGTCAACTGCTTAGAGGCGATTGTGAAAATCTCTTCAAACCAATATTAACCAACGGGTGAAACGATACATTTTTCGAACTCACTATTGATTTACTCTTCTAAATTTCAGATAGCGTAGCCTATCTACGAAAATTACAGACCATAAATGAAAAGATGTATTAAATTAACTTTCGTAGAATTTCATACTAGTTATTAAGCACGTAAACACCAGCTTTGTATGCTATATATGATAAGCATAAGTAAAGAAATAGCTGTTTCTATTGAAAGCATAGAGTGAGTGACAAAAAATAAGGTAAAGATTATAAAGT
This sequence comes from Schistosoma mansoni, assembly GCF_000237925.1. NCBI lineage: Eukaryota > Metazoa > Platyhelminthes > Trematoda > Strigeidida > Schistosomatidae > Schistosoma > Schistosoma mansoni. The sequence continues at coordinate 31,868,951 of NC_031495.1, forward strand.
AGGTTTGCTGAGGCCTTCTGAATGGGGGGTCAAGTCACGTTATCTTAGAAATAAGGTTGTTGTCCACTGGATTAATAAGTTATACTCTTATTTATTTATTTCTTTATAATCTTTTTTGTCTTTTCTTTTTGTTATTCATTTTGCGATACATACAAAGTCGTCTATTCTTGTCCTATATCAACAAACATGCTCATTAAACTATTTACGTATTTTGCGTTTCCTTTATTTCAATTCCATGCTTTTTCCCGTTCCTACTTCAAAATCAACCTGATATTCTTCTTAATTACATAGGACCTGATATATTATTTTTCTATCATCCCTATTGTTTTTTCGTTTTCCTTTCTTTATTTTAACTGAAATACGGAAATCGCTGCGACAACATTACTGAAACCTGTTTATTTTTGCATTTCTGAAGAAACCCGAATTGGTTTCTTCACAATATTCATGTAACCATAAGATTTTTGTGAATAAGAACAATAATAATAACAGAAATAATAATGGATACTCCACATTTGTTACTTCAGATACCATAAGCAATAACGTAACCTGAGAGTGAAAAAAACCCAGCTTGCAGTGGAGGTGGAAACTGGGAAAATTAGCCAGTAGACGGATAGACCGCATTCTGAGGAAATTAAGAAACCACTGAAGAAGTCAAGGCCTAACTTGTGATCCGTGAGGGAATAGGAAGTGAAACAGGACGAAGAACGTGTTGCATCGACGATAAGCAGCTGTCAAGAGAATGAGCAGCCTTCAACTATAACTGAAAAGAACGTTCGGAACAGTGGCGCTGTAGATTTCTGGTCTGCAGCTAATGCTCTACGTTTAGTGACACACGTAAGTAATTAAAAGGCCACTTCTCCCTATAGTTCAAAGATACCTTATTTGACTAACCTCATCTCCGAGAGTAAGAAGTTCAGAACAAGAGACGAGTGTCGTAGGTGAAGCCCGATAGACATCTCAGACGTTTTGGAATAAAGCTAGGGTGATTATGAATTCTAGCAATTTATCAAGTGATGTCTTCAATTACTCTATTCCTACTTTTTCTTAGTTTATGGAGAATGAATGGAAGTTTCATACTTCGGCGCTTCTTCCTCGTTTGGATTAGGATTTTAGCTTAGTTGGGAGTGCGTCAATTGTTATTTATTAAAGACAATGGTATGTTGGTTCAATATCGTGCTCTTTGTGTTTCAACCAAGAGTGTACAAGTTCACAACCTTGTTCTACCGTCTTCAAAGCTCGTATAAACTGCATTACAGATACAGGATGACTTCACCTCCCCCACAGCTTAGTCTGTCTGTGCATAATAAATATCAAATAATTCAAATTCCCTTTCACACAACTCTGTCAGTGGACATGTTCCTTAGCTGGAATCGACATCAAATTTTCTTCGGATTCGCAGTTTTGAAGCTCTACCATTTTGTTTGCTAATCAATGAGCATAGAAGACTCCTGAAAAGAATGATTTATCGACACAGGTCTTGACGACATCTGCTTCTAAACCCTAATTGCACGAAGACTCACAGAACAGAGCTTTCCCTTATCATTTTATCGTCAGATTTTGGTTCACTTAAAGCAATCTTCCTATTTGCTTTATCTTCTGAGGAAATGTCACGTCCTGATTGGACTTTTATATCTTTTCTCTAAAGCGCTTCTCAACAAAATCTTTCTCTGGGTCTTCTACCCTAGAATCTTCATGCGTTACTTTTATTTCGAGCAAGGACTTCTGCAAATTATTAAGCGCGGCAAGGTTTGGGGGAAATTTCGTCCTAGCTGCCTCACGCTAATATACCTTCTTTCTCTCTCCCAAGAACCAATGAAATTATGTTATCTCTACAAATGTTTTCTATGATGGGATGAACAGAAGGTTAGTCAAAAGATGTTGTTGATTATTAAATTTTAGTAGAAGTTCGGTAATGAATCTACTACAGAAATAAAGTGTCGAGTGTTGTCTTTAGGCCATTAAAAGTGATCGCAGTGGTGGTGGATCCTGTTCAACATAACTCAGTCACTTTGAAGTCAAACGAATTGAGCAAATAGGTTTTGAACCAGGTGAAATAAAATTTACAGTCTCAAAATACCACATTCTTTGACTAACAGTGTAATGTACAGGTTTTTTTTGTGGTGAAGAACCAGCAGGTTTATAATTTGTGAGCGAATCAATTGAGTTGAGGATAGCAAGTCTCAGATCTTGGCTCGAAATTCATTCATCCATATAGCTAAGTAGCATTTTGACATTATATTTTATGTCGGTTTGTGATAAAAATCCTTAATTTATTTCTTAACATTGAGTCTTATCTCCAACCAATTAATAACTGTCTTTTGACACTAATATTAAGCCAAGTTATCGATTGAAGAATCTCGTTAAACTGTATTTTGTCTTCTTCCTTGATATCATTGGCGGGTGCACAACACCGGATGACATTCATTATGATTCCCACCTTCCTTGTTTTGAAGAATGCTCCAACGGTTCTGGATCCACATGATCCCTATCTTATGAGTGTTTTAGATGGTTATTTGTACAGCATCAGAACCACTCCCTCAGTGTGTAGCAGTTTCTTTTTCATTATCAGAGTACAGCAGCCATTTTGACAGGTATGATCTATAATTCACAGAACTGACTTGCATAAAGGCTGAAGTAATAAATTTTAAGTGTATAGGAAGTGATTAACGTTGGTAGACTTTTCTTCCTGCATCCTCAACACACACGGAAAATTTACATAACACCGCTGTAGTTATTAATTTGATTAGCCACATATTATTCATACGTTAAACGATTTATGTTGCTGCTGAGGCAGATACAAGCTATTTTCATGGGCATGTTCTGTAATTTACACCATTGGTTTGCATATAAGATGCTTCCCAAGTAGAGTTGTTAAATACATGAAATCAATGAAAATAAAAGGCATTACATTTAGGCAGATGTCACAGAGGGTCAATAATCACGTTTATGTTCTAGTATTGCACTATGAGTGCAGTCTCTATAATCTGTTTCAAAAATGATATCGCGTCCATGTTGTGACAATGGGAAACGCATAAATAGGTCCAAGCACAGCATTGTTGTGTTAGAACTCTCATCCTGTTGAGCGTCTGTACAAGAAGTTGAAAGTTGTTATGAAGGAAATATAAAGGGTGCCTGGTATAAGTTGAGACTTTTGAGAATGCGTACTTCATGTTTGTTTCAGGCGTAAGAAGCTGTATCCTTATGCGCTGAGAGCGTGGTGTTGAAGAAAGAGAAACGAAGGAGCAACAAGGAATTCGAATACAAATCGTCAACAATGCTTAACAGGTAGTAGTTGAATAGACAGATTTGATAGATCGGTAGATAAAACTCATACTGGCTGCTAAAGCTTGAGTGAGATGTAGCTAGAGCCTTCAGATAAAAGAATACAGTAATGGAGAACAATTGGTTGTGTTATGTAACAAGGTGAAGTGTGTTCAAACGATGGAAAGGAAGTCCAAGATAGAATGAAGATTACTGTTTGTTAGAATGAAAAGTAAAAGCAAAAGACAGTGTAGTGATAAGAAACGCTAGTAACTATGTCGTTCATTGTCTGTAATTACCATTTTACAGCTTATTAGGTGACACAAATTAAGGACTGTGTGTAAGCATTGATGAAATGGTGTAAATGATTATACTATAAATTATGGGTTTCCAAACAAAGTACAGGCACTAACTAGGGTATAATGAGAGATAAATATGTACCAACGTAGGCGGTAAAGTTCAGTAATATAATAGTTATAGATAAGGTAATGGATGGTGGAACAAAATTAATGATAATTCAGCACATTGTATGTTAAGGTAGAAAACTGATGAAGAATAGACAGCAACGATCTCACATTAGTTTAGTGCGAATGAGACTTTTTACTGTCCTAACGGGTTGATGGGTTACGTCAACTATCCTACAACGAATTTCGATTATGGTTAATTTTGGTTAGGCACTTTTATTAACTTAGTTAACAGACAATGTTATTCGAACAGTAACAATTCGAATATTTCTTTGTACTAATATGATCGCTAGATCTCATGAGAGACTCTAGCCAAAATGTTGACTGTTTGGATATCACTGGATGACTCATCCTTGTCTTCATGTATATATGCACTAAAATTCTATCATTAGCTTTTTCTGTGCCTTCTGCTCCCTCTTGAGACTTGACCATAAATTTACCGGTGTATTTGCTCATATATGCTCATTTGCCTCCCCGCTTCTAGTTTGCTTGATGTGTTTACAGCTTTGTGATCTGCACCATCCGGTAATAAACTGTAGTTGCCGGTTCTCATTACCTTTTGATTTCAAGTACCGTTGAAATCAATGTCGTAAAGGCTATGGAGGTGATCAATTAACGAAGCCACTACAGGGTTATCTACTCCAACGATGCGAGATCACTGATAGTAGACAGGAGATTGTGAGGTTCTCTTGACAACTCTTTAGGACTGTAGTGAGCGTCCATTGCAACCGACCATAGTTAAGCGGTATCGGCAGGTACAGTGAGTTATCTGTCTACTTCAAGTAAAAAGTAAAGAGGGACATACAGTTAGGGACACATATCCAATACAACTCTAAAGAAGAAAAAAGGAGACTAATTTAAGAGTCTAATGTGATTTGGACATGTGAAGGGCCTGTGATGTATGAGTGGAGCGCAGATGTGTTCTTGCGTGCCAGACCAGTGCAAGTGAGGGCTAACGTATGTAATCCATCTTAGCTATGTCGAGACATCATAGCTCAAGTACTCATTCACTTACCATTTTTGTAAAGACATTATATTGCCTGTTATTTGATATGAGACTTTGAAAAACTCGTTCTCCGAGTGTCCCGTTCGACTATCTAGATGAAAGCTATTTATTTTTAGTCTGGTTTCCTCTATCGATAGAAGGAGTGGTACCAACCGGTATGAAAATTATTTAGATAATTCCCGATATCATATAAAGGAAGAAAATAAGATCACATTGCTGAACAGTTGAGAAAACTACATTATAGCCATAGAGACCGAAAATCAACGTGTAGTTGGTATAGTAAATAACCAACAAACTGACTGTACTGTTAAATACTTAAGGTTGTATTTAAAACTATAATAATAATGCAATACAATCTCTTGCTGCGTACTTCGAATTTGAGTTCTTGATTAAGTCTTGTTGAAGTTCCAGACTTATTGGGATTAATTTTATCTAGTTATATCACTTAAAATTGACACTTCTGCTTGAAATATGATTCAGGCTTCTTGGGAAATGGATAGAAGACATCACCCAACCAATTCTAGGATTCCAAGGTTCAAAATATACAGAAATGCTTGCAAAGTAATATCTCTTCACTTTGTCTTATCACAGATTAAAAGGTGATCTGATTCTGGTGTACGGAAAACCTAAAAACGATTTCCGATACGATGTGTTCTCTCTTTTTCTTCTGTAATATCAGGAAAATCTCAGTGGCTTCACCAAGAGTGAAAGATCCAAGAACGAACAGATTACTCATAGTATACAGGATTTGATGCTGTCGTCAACACTTAAAACCTACTAACCAAAGAGGTGGTATCCGTACCTTCAGCTGACTCATCCAAGAGAAGACTAAGCACTCACAGAAACTTAGTAGGTGACCAACACAGACCACCAGCCCTCCATCTTTAATATACCAACATGAATTGGTATCACACACTTTATTACTCTTTATATTATTAACCATTCTCCTCCATTATTCGACTTCGAAATGAATATAATAAAAATAATGTCTTACCGTAACAAAGAAATTTCTATCGATACTTAAATGCAGAATTCGAAGGACAAATAGGTCGCTTTTTTACCCAACAAAATTTATATTCCATGGAGTGTTACTGGTTGAGACCTCTAACAAATAGCACCAGACGCACTGTTTGTAGTTCTGAAGAGGCAGCTGGATCCTGATAGAAAATCACACTACTGATCAACCAACTTTTAATCCCCGTTGACAAAGTTATGAAATTGGATCATGAATGTTTCGTTAACAGGTACTCAGTTTGTTTTCAAGGTTGGCTAAAATGAGATCAGTAAGATGTGACAAATGAATTGGGCTGTGGGCGCTAATTGTTACTTACTTCGGGCTGTTCTCACACATGGGAAAAACTGGGACCTTGTCAGTGAGTCATTAAAAACGTCTTGCAAGACGTTCTTGAAAGATGAAAATATACAGGATCTTTCAAAACAAGTAATTGAGACATTTGGAATTACTGGTTATAAGTAGAGTTGTTCGCTTCAATATAAATATATTATTGCATCCGCACGTCAAAGGTATTATCCTCTTGTGTTTGGTCGAAAGTTCTTTAGAAATCCAGGCGATTTAACAGAGAGCCAACTCTTAAACATTTCACTAGATCATTATACTACATTGAGACGTGAGCAGTTGCATGCTGCTCGGTTGGAGATCTTGCGGGCTATGAAGTGAGACTCTAGTGCTGGTTAATTATCAACTCGTAGGATTGAGGAAGAGGATGCGGAGAAGTTGCGACAAGGTCCGTATTCTGAAATTCCTCCAGATCGATTACTAACGTGAGCTCTCTTTACTAATATTTATTTCCCTTCAGTTACAGGAAAAGATGTCGTGCACTCGGGATTCCTGACAAAATAGGTCGTTGTTTAAATATGGAACCATTGTCTCCTGCCTCAGAGGAGAATGACCGGACTGTCAAGAAATTCCCCACTACAGTGCAACGGTCAAATACCAAAATTAGGAAAGAAACAGTTGACCAAAATGGCGGTATCTGGATCCCTGTCGAGACCCCTTTTATTTATGAGTTGTTTGAAGAGAGATGTGATTACATTCAGGAGTCATCGTTGGCCAACTTCATACGTGCTCAAGGTAACACCTATCAAGACTACTCGTTAAGAAAGCATATTATTGAATTTTTTCCTTAGACACACGGGGTTTATTTGCAAGTCCTATCGAAAAACGCTAAAGCTATATCTCTTGTTGCCTACGTTTCAGTTCGATTTCCCATGTATCAGTCTCCCTTGTCTTTTTAAAATACTACCTATCTTTTTGATTCCCTCTCAAAGTCCTTTACAAAGATATTTGGGCTAAAGCACTAATTTATTCAGTAGTATGAATACCTAGCCTTCAGTTCTTAACTAAAGAAGATATGCATCGTAGTAAATTCCGGTTTCTTGGGTGAAGTCATCGAAGAAACTAGTACTGTTTGTTTATTTGAAAATTTTCATTCGTTAACTATTGAATGGAAGAAATAAAATTGCACTAAACCTGTCCGTATATGACATTCAAACCTAATGATGAGCTTAGAAGTGATTATTCTTAAGATATATGAAAGAGTGCAAAACCCACCAAAAATATATATTATTTATAGAGGAGCATCTTTCCCACCATTAAAACATAAAAGGATCCAGGCCCTTTATTCTCTTGTGTGAGAGATTAAAAAGTGCGTGTAGACTTGACAACTGCTCTTCAGATTTACTGTGTTGGTCTATGGAGCGGCCGTCAGCAGTGGCGGGCAACGAAAGCAAAGGAAATGGAAAATGCAGCGGCTATAGGTGACGCCAGACAGCTTCTAAGACTAATAAAAGAAACCGGAATTAAGAAGTCAAGTGTAATTGAGACAATGGCCGCAAAAGATAACACTTTTAACTACTCTCAGTTCAGACGTTTAAAAATATAGGCGGAACACTTTAAGAAGCAGTTCAGCTGGCCTTCAGCTACTCTACAACTACCCATCATTTCCAAACAGCCTGAATGGAACAATAAAATAGACCCCCTGACTTCATCAAAGTTAAAAAGCTATAGCTAATCTGAGACGAGAAAGAGCAGCTGGTCCAGATGGATTAACTCTAGAGGTCTTTAATGATGGTGGTTCAGTTTTAGCGGATAGGTTGATTAATATTTTAGCTAAAATCTGGGACTTGGATGTAATTCCATCCGACTGGTCTTAGTCACTGATTGTCCCAATATATAATAAGGGGATGAAAATCATCCTGTGATAACCATGGAGGGATTAGTTTGACTAACATAGCATTTAAAATACTAGCCTCAATAATTATCGGGCGCCTAACTAAGACTCGTGAACTACAAACACGAGAAAATCAGGCTGGCTTCGGACCTGGTCGTAGCTGTGTCGACCACATATTCACTCTTCGTTAGGTTTTAGAACACAGGCATGCTTATCGGCGTCAGACAATGATAGTTTTTCTCGACTTGAAATCAAAATTTGATTCTGTAGACTGAGAGGTTCTGTGGAAGTGCCTGTCATTGAAAGGTGTACATCAGAAGCACATAAACCTTGTAAAGGCTTTTTACTCGAACTGAGAGCTTATGGAGAATTTTCATAGTTGAAAGCGTGAATCAATTAAAAATACTAAATCTCCACAAAAAAAACCCTTATGGAAAATTGTCATCTGATTTTAAAACCTCAAGTGGTGTCCAACAAAACTGTCCACTATCTCCATTTTTGTTTTACATCATTATGGACCTACTGCTGGAAATAACACTCGTCAACTGAATTTGCAAGAATCGATCTCCTGCCAGTAGGTCAACTTGTCGACTTAGAGTACGCAGATGATATAGTCCTGTTTGGTGAAGACGCTGATAAAATGCAGAGTCTTTTGGTAACACTGAGTAACAATTCAAGGATGTTTAGGATGATTTTCTCCCTCTAAATGTAAATTGTTGTTCCAGGATTGGCCTGCGTCAACACATGAACTAAGGATAGGGAGTGAAGTGGTCGAACGCGTCGACATCTTTACTTATCTTGGAGGTGTGATCAGCCCTAATAGGTCGGTGTCTGACGAAATCTGTTCACGGATTCAAAAAGCTCGTTTGGCTTTTGCCAACTTACGTCACTTATGACGAAGGCGAGAGATTCGTCTATCAATTAAGGGACGGGTATACTGTGCAGCAGTTAACTGTTCTACTTTACTGCTGCGAAATATGGCCATTAAGAGTAGATACTCGTAAGTTACTAGTATTTGGTCACAGATGCTTTAGAAATATTGCTCACATCTGCTGAAATCATTGGGTAAGTAATAGTGAGGTGAGGTTTGACGCAGGCTACTTGAAAATGGTGGTGAGTCATAGCCCTTAAAGCGTTTTGAACCGACCACATCACAATATGCTGTCGTTCTAAGTTATCACTTACAATTTCCGGCATTTATTTTTAATGCAGTGCTGTATATGTAATATCCCACCCCTAAGGTGATTATAACTGAATAGTCGGCACCATTGCACCTCTTCTGATATTAATTGTGATTCACAAATCTTTGAGGACACGAGTGAATCACCCAAATCAGCTCACTTGATACATCTACATTATGCGTCTACGAGATGTCTTCATCCGAATGTTTGTAGGTGTTTTCCCTCATATGAATACTTGTTGAGATGGCATAAAATACCAGGAGGCATTAAACATCTTTCCTAATACCTGATTCGTATGGAATACACACCCACAACTACACCAAGGATAGAACCTAGGGTTTGCCGGATCACTAATCGACCTTCAGAATAACTTAAAAAGCGAACGTTAATACGAGAGGAACTGAAAGAGATGTTGGGCTATATCTCTCTACTAAAACTTTCGAAACTACTTATTATGCTCTTTAGCTTTAGTGTAAGTTTGATTTTTGTGAACATGTCCTACACTTTTACCCATTCATTTTACAAATCACTTCCACTGTGTTTTTATTTTTCATTTTATCTCATTTTGCTGATAGCTATTATTTCACAGAGACTGGGTTTCGAAGGACATGATGATGAAATCTCAAGTCTAGATACTACATCATCAATCCAGACTCACTCAGAGGTATGCATATACAAACGTTCCTGTTTTGCTCTTGTAGTTAATTCTGATTTGATAATACATTCTGCATAAATACCGAAGAGCCACCAATATCACTGCTTACTTCAAAGTTAATCATTCTTGTTTTGTATCTATTTTTAGTGATATTTTACATCAAAATGTTTACAATTTCATCGATATACAATTCATAACTAGATATAGGCTCAATATACTGAAGAATTTAGATCATTTCTTTACCTTTCAGAAGTGTGTATTATGTTAGTTTATCAATCATTCCAAAATCACTTTGTAACATGTTTATTATCAGCTTCAACTTGCTGTTACTGACTAGAATCACTAGTGTGGCGTTTGTTTGACGTACATATTTTTGCACATGGGCGAATACCATGAAATACATTAATAAATAAACACATCGATTATGTTCACATATAATTTAACTTGTTGAGAGTTTATTTAGGAATAAACGCTATGGTTTTCTGTATTTTGATTTCTTGCGTATTTACCTTCTAAGGTTACAATTATCCATAACCAAGAAGTAAAAGTCGGAGAGTCACACAGAGCTTCCGAACAGCTTAATAACTTAGATAGCGACTCAAGCAAAATAAGAATACAAGCAAGCCCTTCCAAGTGTTTGGAGATTATGGATGAACCGGTTACTCCTAGTAGTTCTGCTCTTGTAAGCGACTCGGAAACATTGGCTTCTCCACACTTCACTCAGAGCCTTAATTCAAGTCCTGCACTAAGTCTTGCGGAAACTCAATCACCATCCTTAAAAGCCGTTAGTCTAAGCCGAAAGCATAATCATACAAAGAGGAAAATACCTACTCCTGCTCCTGTTTATCAAAACCAAGTGGGAGAGTTCACTTCAGGTATTATTTTTTTGCACTGTTATAAATTCTATTTAATCAATATATTTGTAGTGGGCGAGAACACAAGTGGGGACAATCGAATGTATTTGAACACAAATTTACAGTATGTCTTAGTAAAATCGGAGAACAGTAAATACTTCATTTGCAAAATGTCAATCAATTGTCTCAAACTTGACTGTTCCTTCTTTTCCACACCAATCACTCTCTGTTCTCATTCTTTTCTCTTCGATCTTCTTAGCCTTCTGCCGTCAGGTATTTCACTTTCGATTGATTATACATACTACTTATATCTGTCGACATCAGTAGCACACACCACACATTCTTACCATTCGTTTGTGGAACTGGTCACACTGATACTCAGTGCGAGAGATTTGTATCAGGAATATTTTGTTGACGTACGCTGACGTCTCTTTTTTTTGTTTACTAATAATGACTTATTTGTTTTCATATTCAAATTTGATAGCTCTCAGTCCCTCAATGTCTACCAATCTCAATAATGATGAACTTACAGATGCATCTCAGTCATCAGTTTATGTGGCTCGACGATGGAGAAGATCTCTTTTATCAGCACTTTCTACAGTGTACAGCCATCGTCACGCTTATGTATTTATGCATCCTGTAACTGAAGATATAGCTCCCGGGTACAGTACTGTTGTTTATGAGCCAGTGGACTTAACGTCTCTTAGGCGCCGTATGGAATCCTCACTCAGTTACTTGATTAGTTCTCAGCAGCCTTCCGCTTTAAATCCATCTGTTTCTTCTTATCGAGTTATCATCGAGATCGCAAGGCGTTTCATTCGTGATCTTTTGCTAATGTTTATGAATGCAAGAATGTACAATAGTCAAAATCACGAAGTCCATCGAATGGCTGGGGAGATGTATCATGATGTCATTGGTGAAGTAAGTAGTCTATCTTAATCGTTTACCGTCAAGCAGTTATAGTGAGGATTTGTATAGTAAGTATTAAAAAACTAAAACTAGCTGTCCGATTGGGTAGTTGGAGCCTGCGTGATATTTTCGATCAGTGGTTGCAAACGCTGAATAACGTGACTCAGAACCTATCTTAGTAGTTAAGACGCGCTTATTCCTTTTAGGTCTTGAGTTACACTATTTTTTCTTGTATGCCTCTTCATTCCTTCTCAAATCATGTTCCCAGTATTTAGTCATTTTCATTGATAGTGCGTTATTTTGATCCCCATGTTGTTTTTTATTTTGGTTTCATCTTTGTCTTGATATGGTATGGTCGCTTGGGCTAACTCATATTTGTACCAGGCTCTATTTTGACTATAACGTAGGGAATAAACTCATCATAACGAAAATGGTTTCAGATGTCTATCCAGTTCTACCCAAATCCATACCAATTGCTTCAGTTAGATGCTTACTTCAGTATGATATATTTTATTTTGTGGCTATTGTGTATAGTTTTCATATTTCCTTTTAGTTTGTTAGTATAAATCTCACAAACATGCGTTAGTTCTTTAAAATATCACCATAGCTTTTCTAGTTAATTCTTTTATAGAGAGAGGGTGTAAAAGTCGAGTAAAATATTGTTTGATTTCCTCTTAGTTTGCTTTGGCACATCCGGTTGTTACTTATTTTTCCAGATATATATATATATATATATATATATATATAGCATCGATCAAAAATATTGGTCTGATTATCTAAATTAGTTCCTTTTTCGCGTTGGATTTATCAGATATGTCTGAAGTTGTGAAGATATAAGTGGAGCACTTACTTCCCACAATTTTTGTTCATTTCAGTACAACTCACCTTTTGTTTTTGACACTGAAGACTACTACTGTAAGTGGACGCTGTGAGAGAAACAGTTATTTATGATTTCTTAGACGTGTTTTCATTTTGTCATATTCGATTTCGGACTACATCAGGAGTGAATGCGCTATTTTATCTTTTCATTTCAGACTGTTGAACTCCGAAAGTACCACCGACCATCTTGTGTCGTTCCTAAAAGTTTAGTATTTTGTGGTATTAGCGAGTCCGAATATGTTATATCTTAATATTCATCGCATAATTTATACATTAGCTCTAACATCTAGGTTCGTCTTGGAGATTTTGAATTTTAAAGCCTTCCTAGTATCTAAGTTTCGTTAAATAAGACAAACATGTCCGGTTTTAATTATTTCTACTGGTTAGCTACATCAAACAAGTTGTTCAGGGTGATATAACAAACAAGTAACAACGAGGCTAGGCCGTTTAATCCAAACTTTTTTGGTATATAAGTGGTTATGTCATCCTCGAATTTTAGATAGTTTATGATAAGTGTTTGGATAACATTTTCTATTATTTTATCTCAATTCTATTCTTGCGCGTAGCATTTTCCCGCCTTTGGTAGTTCTAATAGATAGAAATTTTATTTGCGACCTATCCCGTTCACATTCACAACTCTGTGTCACTTCAAGTAGCTTAAAATAATATTTGTTTATTCTTGACATCAGTCCACTCTATTCGTCGTAAAATTATGCATTCAACAAGTTGTCGGTTCTCTTTCATTGAACAACATAGTAATAGCATATTGAAATCGGGATTTTTTAAAGATTGTAATTAGCAATTTTCCCTTCGAAATTACGGATAAATTTGAATACTGTACTTTTCATTTGCCGAACACATATTGATATCTTTCTGTTATTAAAAGTCAGTACGTATAAAATGTTTTGCTATTCAATGTATCTACAAGAAAAATTTCCGAAAATAGTTGTCATATTTCGTTTTGTGCGATGTTATGATCTGTATAACGTGGTCGAAACGATCGGGAGATACCTTCAATATGAGAACAGGTTTATGGGACTAGATAAAGTGGACGATTCTTACACAGCAACACCTTAACGATGGCTGTTACAGGGAATAAAGAAAGAAGTTGGAACTTTCAAATGAGCTTTTACTTCTCAGGAAACGACAATTATGTGGGTAGTTATCACGGTATTTATTGTATTATGGTATAGTTTTGTACCAGATCAATAGAAATAGGCTTAAGTTTCGTAACATTGTCACATTTCAAAATCCATGGAAGGTCATAATAACACTAGTTTAAGTTAATCCGAGCACTTGTTCCATATTTTCAACTACCAGGATTTATAGCCAAATCCTCCTGCAACATTTATGACAGGTCTGTACCTGGTTTCTGATTTATTCTTGATTTTTATATCACAATTGTTTTGCTCATTTGAAGTGTGTACTTTGTTTCATATGTCAGATAATCGTTGTCTTATGATTATGTGTGAAGTCACAAGTATTCCTTTTCTTCACCAAAGACGAGTGTTCGTTTTATCATTATCTTATTGATTTATTTTTGTGCTTGTTTTATCCTCCTGTTCGTCATTCTACTGGTTATGACCCCATTTTTTGTAAACACTTTTTAAGAGCGTTTCGTTAGCAAGCATATTTCCTGAAACTGTTTTCTGTGGGTTCTCTGCAGATTGTTGTTAATTTAGGTGACATAGTTATAATTAATACCCTGACTTTGCCAAAAGATTGATTTTCCATATAAATCTCTTGAAACTTTTCAGCTTCAACCTCTTTGGTCTATTATGGCTGAGGACATTCCAGGATTCCCATCTTTGCCTTTCTTAAATTTACCTCCTCCACAGACTACGCGATCCTTACAGCAACCTACTTTAGTGTCGACTGCCTCAACTACTAGTCCCTCACATCCTGCTTCATGTATGCTTAAAGATGAGGATTCGAGTGCTAGCAAACAGTCTTCTAGTTTTTTTATGAGGCAAAACAAACGTCCTGCTCTTGAAGTAAGCGTATGCACATATATCTTACGTTTTTCAATCTCATTGTTTTTTATTAGTGGAGCAGTGTTTTTATGGTCAGATCGTTTGATTTTCAGCCACTAGGACCAAGGTCCAAACCCCGTTCCATCTACTTCGGTCTGAGGGATTGTGTAGTGTCATTAACCCTCACAATTAAAGCGTGGCTTCTATCCAAATAAATGTTAAATGAGCTAGTTTATTTAAATTTTTGTTTGTTTATAAGAGTATTAGTTGGGGAAAATGTGTTATGTTGTTCCCTGCGTAGTGTTTCCAGTGTTCTTGACTTCTCATAAACCCAAAAGGGTCAGAAACTAAATATGTTTTAAGAGCCTGGTAGATGAGTAAAAGCACATGAGCTTGTGTAAAAAGTACAGAAGAGACTTTTAGCAACTGGATTTACCTTCCAGCACAGATTGTTTGGAAACGTACCAATCACCATATTCGGATTCTTTTTTGTGCATAAAACCGTTAGGATTTTATTCTCATAATACTTCGAATAATAAAGACTTTGCATTGGGATTATGCACTAGTCCAACCGTAAATCCAGCAAGAATTAGAGTTCGAAAATACAATTCTTTACACGCATTAGCAGCTTCATATTCACCTTTGTTAGTACTGAACATTCTTTTGAGTCTTCTTCCTTATCACAGACCTATGCCTTTACTACTCCTTTCTTTCAGAGAAATTTTTGTAAATAACATCAATGAAAACGTTTAAAAATGTGTAGATTGGAAAAGAGTTGCGTATGACTTGCTTTGGAGATTAGGGGTGAATAATGCTTAGGATTGTTTTCCAACCACTGCTCGCTAAGATAGAATTTGGATTTATCAGTGATGGGGCATAATAATTTAGTTGAGTTTGGTGACTCGATAAGCCATTTGTGTTCGTTTTTCGCAGTCCACCGTTCGGCGTTTTATATTTCTTTGGTAGTTACGAGGCGTTATTGTGGCTCAAAATATTATTTATCTACCACTTGGCTTTTTATACTGATAATGGGAAAGTTTAGGGATCAAAGATACGATTTGAAAAGAAAATATAGATTAGTGGGATAAAAACAATAAAAAAAGGTATGAGAAATTTATAACCTCAGGATTCTGGGGAAACAAATAATTTATGCACCTGAGCCTTTGCAAACGGTTTTGAGTCATGTCATTCAAGGTCTCTAACCTTTGGTTACGATAATCACACAGACCCCAACCAGGGAGCCTATACCTACTAACATGGGAAATTCCTATTGTCAGTGACTTTATTTACTAATTATATGTTTTGGTGTGGCTACCCTTTAACGTTTTATCAGCCTACTACATCAAACAACATCACCCGCGAAGGTAAGCCATGGTTGGGCATACGCAACACATGTCTCAATCACCTCAATTAGTGAAGATTTGCTGCCTCATCAATTGATTTACCATCCTTACCTAGTATCCTACACCTGTCCCACGGATCGCTTACTCCTTGTTCAAAAAATACACGAGCAATTCTTTGAAGACACTTATGATCAAGTACCAGTAGCTTGAGAACATCCCTTATTCCTAATGGCCATGTTTCGCATCCCTAAAGTAGGGTGGAGCGAACTGCTGTGCAGTAAGCTCGTTCTTTGGTTGGGAAGCAGATATCTCCCCTACCCCACAGTTGACGCAAGTTGGCAAAAGCCAGTCGAGCCCTCTGAATCCGTGCCGAGGTCTCATCAGACATTAGACAATCAAAACAGCTGAGATTCCCATGATAAGTGAAGAGGTCGACGCGTTCAACTACTTCACTTCCCATCATTCATTCAGGCGATGACGCAAGCCAATCCTAAAGCAGCATTTCGCACCTCCATCACAATGTTTCGCCCCCAAATGCCCTGGTACGGTTGGGAGTGGGGAAAGTCCGCTCTCCCTCTCGAAATGCTCCCACATGGCCACTCGTATATAGCCTCTGCCAGGGAAGTCCTACTCACTGCCTTCTCGTGGCGGGTTCCCCTTTGTACCAATATTTTTGTGCTTAAATAAATAAATAATAAATTTCGCATTTGGAGAGAGAAAACTGCATCCCAAACATGTCTGCATTGTTGCTTGAGGTGTTCAGAATACTCTTCATTTCGTTACCGTCTTCATCAAACAGAACTATATCATCTCCGTTTTCCAAGTCAACAAGTGAATCTCCCGATAGATCAATCCCTGAAAAGTCAGACGATGTGTGTTATCTCCAAAAGTATAGCTATGACAAGGTTAAATAAAAAATGGGAAACTAGTCAACGCCATTTGAAGTAACAAACTCCGATGACAGTTCGTCATAAGTTCTGACTCGACCAGTAGTGTTCGAGTGGAGCCTGTACAAGGTTAATGTACTTCTTTTGTACGCCTTTCACTGGGAAACATTGGCACAGAGCCTCACAATTAACAGAGTCGAACGCCGCCTTAAGGTCAAGGAATAGAACTATAGTTGGATGTTGAAAAGTATCTCTCTGTTCCGGAATCTGCCGAAAAGTGAATATTTAGTCCATACATCCACGTTCATGTGGTCTGAAAGCAGCCTGATTTTCTCAGGTTCACCTTTTACGAGCTGTAGTTAGGCGTCCAAGTATTACTGAGGCTAATATTTTAGACACTGTATTATTTAAACTGATTCTTCTGTAACTGTCATAAGAGGATTGTTGTCCTTTTTTATAAAATGAAATGACCAGCGATCGAGGCCAGTCAGATAGGATTACATCTTGTTCCCAGATTTCACTTGATGTAGCTGTTCGAATTGAACCATCCTTCTTAAAAATCTCGGGGGTTAGTCCATCAAGGCCTTTTGCTCTCTCTCGCTTTAAACCACTTATATCCTTTTCAACCTTACTAAGAGTTGGAGGACTCATATCAGTTGCCATTCAGGTTGCTTGGAGATAGTGGGTAACTGAAGTGCTGCTGAAGGCCAGCTGGTTTGTCTCTTAAGTTTTTTTGCTCATCGGTCAAATCTTCTGGATTGAAAGTGGACAACAGTCTATTCGTTTTCTGAGTTAGTCTCACTAACAGCCCTTCCTTGATAATTCTCAACAGTTGTTTACCGTTACTTATCGCCAAACACTAAGATAATCAGAAATTCACTTAAATGCTAATTTATTTTGAGCTGACTTGTCCCTCATCCACCATTCTTTTAACAAATTTCAGGGTTTTATTATTTCTGTAATTATTTCAGAAATTAAAATTTAAATAGTACGGGCTTTTCGCTTTGCAATCTAACCCAAACTTCACCAAATAACCAACATTATCAAAGATTGTTAGATCCGGAAACAATTTTGTATTAAAAACTTCAATTACGTTTGTAATCGCTGAAAAATTCCCATCATATTAAAACAATTATATGAACGAAGAATATTCTTTTCAATAATTTCTCATCAGGTTCTACAATTATAAATTAATAATCCATAAAAGAAGATTGGCCAAGTTTAAGGCAGAGTACATCAATTTAAGAAACTGTAATATGTGAATCAAGGATTGTTTGTCATATAAAATAAGATCGAATCGTTAATGTTTTTGGGATGACTAATATGAAGTGTTAACTTGAATCAGTTTATAGGTGAAATAAAATCGTAAGATAAATTATCAGTATATAGTTGACATGGGGGTGAGAGCTACAATTTTG
>NC_031495.1:31887171-31928048 GCF_000237925.1 Schistosoma mansoni
GTGAAATGGTAAGATTGAAACTACGAAGATCAATCGAAAGGACTTTTAATGCAGGTAAACTACAACTAATGTTTTCCACACGCCCAATGATCACGCCGACATTGAAAGATAAATTGCCTAGACTAGCCACTTCTTTCTGTATCTATCAATTCAACTGCTCCTGTGGAGCAAGTTATATAGGCAGATGTTCTAGGAATTTGTATACTCGGGCTCGTGAACACCTTCCAGTGTGGTTAAGCAAAGGTGTAGTCAGAACGGTTAACAGCTCTGTTTTAGCCCATTTAGTTCAGACGGGACATAGAGCCGACATTGAGCAATCTTTCACAGTAATATATCGTGTAAATAGCAGTCTACCTAATTCTGTCAGACAGAGAATCCTGCAGACGGCTGAGGCAATTGCTATTCGGATCAAAAAGCCAGAGCTCTGCATCCAAAAGAAATATGTACAGCCACTCCTTTTACCCTGGCCAACTTCAGGGTCAACTTGTTAATAATCAATTTTGTAATAAGGTGACATTAATTTGATTAATGTTCATTTCTATATCTTAAACTTAGTTTATCTACACATCTTATCAGTCATTATTCTTATTCTTATTATTATCTTTATTATTATTATTATCACACCTGCTAACCTTTTATAGAAATTTATTTATCATCCACCCCCTATCTACTATATCTGACCTAATTTATATAATTCTACATATTACGTAATTTCCGATTTGTAATCCCATTTTTGTAGCTCTCACCCCCATGTCAACTATATATATTCTGATAATTTATCTTACGATTTTAATTCACCTATAAACTGATTCAAGTTAACACTTCATATTAGTCATCCCAAAAACATTAACGATTCGATCTTATTTTATATGACAAACAATCCTTGATTCACATATTACAGTTTCTTAAATTGATGTACTCTGCCTTAAACTTGGCCAATCTTCTTTTATGGATTATTAATTTATAATTGTAGAACCTGATGAGAAATTATTGAAAAGAATATTCTTCGTTCATATAATTGTTTTAATTACGTTTGTGTTGATGTTGTATATAATGAGAGTATGAGTCATTCTAACATAATTTCTCACCTGGTACCTTCCGTATACGTGATGTCCAATTTTTGTGAAACTGTTCTTACAAATCTTACAGAGTATTCCTATAACTTATGTATGAAATAACTCTTTTTAATCATATTTTTAAACCATGTGTTTTCTTTTGTTTATAAGGCCCTATATTTCTGTTTATATCTCTTTTTTCAGGGTTTGTCTCCTTCTAGTCCACTGCCCCGTAAATGTCGTCATTCATCTGGAAGTGATTCTGTAGTCGGAGCTATTACAACGAGATCTAAATAAAGTTATTGCGTTGTTAATGTCATTTTGTATCTAAAGTATTAAAGTTATTGTAAAATATAATATTATTTCGTAGCTGGTTTTATTGTCTATTCGTGTTTTAATCTTACAGTTACGTGAACACTTTATATGTTTCATCTTCTAGAATTTATGAATGCCTTTTAAGCTTAAAGCCATATCCAATTTCGATGTGACAAAAGATGAACGCGATGGAAAGGTGAGTATTTTTCTTCCTTGTTAACTAACCTAACTTCATTTGTATACGTTGCACTTAATGGATTAAGAGAAGTAAATAAGAATTTGGGTAACCGATATTTAGTTACATACTCCTCGTGGAACATAGTCT
This sequence comes from Schistosoma mansoni, assembly GCF_000237925.1. NCBI lineage: Eukaryota > Metazoa > Platyhelminthes > Trematoda > Strigeidida > Schistosomatidae > Schistosoma > Schistosoma mansoni. Next base: position 31,888,867 of record NC_031495.1, read on the forward strand.
GCCTATCAGGATTCTCCAACCAACTCTATCCTGGGCTCCCCTTTCAAGTTGTTTTCAATCGCTGTTCGTTCCTTTAATGTTGGGCTCTGATTCCCGATGTAATGTGTTCCTTAGGTCTCCTCTTTTCCGTTTCCCTTCATAATTCCAAGTTAGCGCTTGCCTCGTGATACAGTTTGGTGATTTTCGTATTGTATACCCTGTTCACCTCTAACGTCTTTTCTTAATTTTCTCTTCAGTTGGAAGTTGATTTGTTCTCTCCCACAGTAGGTTGTTGCTGATGGTATCTCGTCAACGGACATTCAGTATCTTGTGTAGACAATTGTTTATAAATACTTGTACCATTTCGATGATGCTTGTAGTAGTTCCCAAGTTTCGACTACGTACAATAGAACTGTCATGATGTTCTCATTGAAGATCATGAGTTTGATTTTGTTCGATAGTTGTTTTGAGTTCTATATGTTCTTCGATTATAGGAATGGTGTCCTTGCTTTGTTGATCCATACCTTTATGTCTGCATCAGATCTTCCTTGTTTATCTATGATGGTATCTAGGTACGTGAAAGATTCCACATTTCACAGAGCTTTTCCATCAAGTGTGGTTGGGTTGGTGCTCACTGTGTTGCATTTCAGGATCTTGCTTCGTACCTTATGTATGTTGAGGCCTACTGATGCACAGACCGATGCTGTACTGTCTCTTTCCATCTGCATTTTTTCATGTGAATAGGATAGAAGAGCTAGGTCATCTACGAAGTCTGAATCGTCGATTTGTATGTAACCTGTCCATTTTATTCCGTGTCGAAGGAGTTTCCATAAGGTTCTCCTATCCACATTATCGAATGCCTTATCATAGTCAAGGAAGTTGATGTATAACGATGAGTTCTACTCAACTAATTGTTCAACGATGTAGTGTTTTTTATAATCGGTAGATAACTGTATTATTGTATTTCTATATTCTATTCATTGTAAGCTTACATGGTACCTATTACCTTTCGTTATACTTTTAACTATTGCTTAGTCACTGCCAAATAATTATGCACTGTTTGCTCTCAGCCACATATACTTTATTTTGATTATCAGTAGCTCATTCGTAAAATTATTTCTCAATTTCACAAGGTTCGCGATGTATGTGATCATGCTGTTTGGAGCCTTTCTTCATGTAAACCAGGTCATGGTATCGACCAATTGCTGAGTGAATCTACTGATACATTTTGGCAATCAGATGGCCCACAACCACATTGTGTTAATATCCAATTTCCCCGAAAAATGATTCTTTCAAAATTATGTTTATACACTGATTATAAAGTTGATGAAAGTTATACACCTAGTAGGTCAGTGTTTAATTAGTATTATTATTATTTATTTGAACACAAAAATATTGGTGCAAGGAAGCATCAGATAAATATGCGCCACACAAATCTCATTTGATTTGTGTGAGGGCTATGATACTGCCCAGGTGCCCAAGCCGAAGCAGGTAGTTTCCTTAGGTGGCCACACCCGGAGCCTTTGACCTAAAAGTCTCATCACAAGGCAGTGGAGCATCGTGAGGAGATCCAGTTCCATGGTAGCCGGCGACCAACGATTGCTTCGGGATACTGGGACCCATGTGCACCATTGGTTTGGAATCAGGGTTTTCCAACTCCCCTAGGTGGACTCGCCGTGTCCACCAACCCGGTTACAGCGCCGGACATTTGCTTTTCGTCCTCTCAATTTCGTAAACAACACCCGTGGCACGAGAAGGCAGTGAGTAGGACTTCCCTGGCAGAGGCTTTATACGCGTGGCCATGTGGGAGCATTTGGAGAGGGAGAGCGGACTTTCCCCACTCTCGGCCGTACCAGGGCATTTGGGGGCGGTCAGTGTTTAAAGTAAAATATGATCTCACACAGTCTTTTTTTGTGAATGTACGTGTTCATAATATTAGTTGTGAGCATTATAATTCATAACAATAAATAATTTAGTGAATGTAGTAGATATTTTCTATACGTCACCAAAATTATCAGAGAAATCTAAAGATAAAAATAAATGTTTGAGCCTATATCATACTCAAATGCCTTCTTAACAATTTATCAGGGGATTAATTGGCTACCGGATTTTGTGCATGCAATAACACTAGATGAATTATATTCTGTCTCAACAGTTTGTAAACAATGTATTCAACCAGGACTTTAGATTACTTACATACAGATATCAATATCTGGGTATTTAGAAATCTTCAGATAGATATATCTACATGTCAATTTAGGTTGTTCGTATTAACTCTAGCTCGGCTTTGGGGTGATAGACTATAATTAGTTTGTCAGAACCCTGGTGGAAACTAAAACCGTGATGCATTAGATATTCGATTCAGCTAGCAAACTATGAATAAAAGGGAACATACATGTCTTATATTCTTCTCAGAAGGGGTTTTTGTGGAGATTTAGTATTTTCATAGTTGAAAGCGAGAGTCAATTGAAGCTAGACCGCCATGGAAAACCTGGAAGCACTGGACGGCCATTTCGTCCTATTGTGGGACTCCTCAGCAGTGCGCATCTACGACCTCGCTTCGCGAGATTCGAACCCAGGATCTACCAGTCTCGCGCCAGATCACTTAGCCGATGGTGTTTATGTGTAATTCCAACCAATCCACGAAGTTGAGCAATCGTTCACCAATTGTCTTCAGTGAGTTCCTATCTCACAACAGACGTAGTTTGAACTCCACTGGTCACTGCTTCTCACTAGAACTCCTGGATTTACCTGTCGAAGGCAGTCACTAGTGAGCATATGATCATTATTCTATCAGAGCTCAGGACGTTTGTTCCGCTTGAGGTAGCTTTTGTCAACGTAGCATTACTTCGATCTTGATATCTTCCTTACCATAGTCAATATGTGGTGTATGCCATTTATTTCTGTCGACGTAAGAAGTATGTATGCCGTCAGTTGTTTATCGTCAAACTTTATGCTACGTTTTTACATTTATCTTATTGTTACTCTTGATAAGATATAATAATGAATCTTACTATTACAAACTACATTGTCGATTTTTTAATTTTGTTTTTCAGGTTGGCCATACGAGTTGGGAATACTATACACGATCTTATCGAACTTCTAGAGGTCGAACTACAGGAACCTACTGGGTGGTCAGTGATTCCACTAAACTGGCCTGATGGATCTCCGTTACGGACCTTCCTTTTACAGATTGCCATTTCAGCTAACCATCAGAATGGTCGCGACACACATCTGCGTGCCATCCGACTTCACAGTCCTGTGGAGTGTCGTGGCTTAGACACTTTAGCGCCTTTTGTGAGTCGCGAAGGTCGTGCTTTTATGACTATTCGTTAGTTTTTACTGTTTCTTCTATCGCTTACTTATAATTAAGTTATGTTGTCAACTGCACTTCAAATCATTTGTAATCATAGGTTATTAGTTATACCTAGTTACTTTGGTTAATTTTGTGGTTTCGGCTGTCATATTTGTGCACTTCACTGTATTGGTTTACAGTAGATTATTTGTTGAATATCTTATATTTGATGAAGATTTAACCACATTGGTTTATAACTATTTAACCATTATGGTCAAGTAATTAAATAATTTCTTCCACCTTTCATTTCTAAAAGTTCAATTTTTTAATCTTCGTCTCATTTAACAGTATATGACAAATATCACCCAGCACTTTCACGCCGAAATTATCTCATATGTGCGTAGAATTAAGAGTATATTAATTTCATCTACGAAACTGGGTCTTTTATTAGTTAATGAGTTGATCTTTCTTTGATGCATTGTACAGGTTTTGGAACTTTCTCCTTTTTGTTTTTTCTCTTATGAAAAAACAGGCTCATTCCCAACACTCCTTTCGAGTCTTAAGTTAGCCGTTAGTTACCTTTTATCCAGAGATCTTTCGTTAGAAGTATTGGGTATCACATATAACAAAGACCATCCCTTGGGAATAATTCGCTACCAGCTGTTATGACTTGTGACCTGTCAATTATCACGCCATAAGTTCGCCAATCAGAACACGATTTATACAATCTTAGTACTGTGTCAAACCAATGACGTGTTGACCCGTACGAGAGGTCCTTATTAAACTAGACTTTAAGTTATCTTACATGAACGAAAACAGTTAAGATGCAATTCAAGTGATTTTGATAAAGTGTCAACGACACACGTACACGTTACACAGATTGACTGAACAACTAACATTCACTACAAAGTGAGGAATGACGGTTTCGAAGATAATCCAATAACACGTAACACGTGTACAAGTACCCTCAAACCAACTCATCCTCCATACCATATTCATAATTTAGATCTGTGTAAATCCGTTGCAGTCTGACTGATTTATAGGATAAGATGTCTCACTAATGCTACATCCTATCAATCCTATGGAATTCATGAATACACAGGTTAATCTAACAGTCGGATCCGTTTGATGAGCCAACGTACTTAAACGATATATTACCAACCAAACACAATCTGGTTGGTCTATCATACACCATTTTGTCAAACAAGTGTTTGAATATGTAAATTCTGTTATGACTTTTGTCCTGTTAATTATCACGTGACAAAATCGCCGATCCGAACACCGACTTACATGACCCTGTTCTTTTGCTAAACCAATGACACGTCAAAACAGCACTAGCAGACTTCTGTCAACTCTGAACTCCTATTGGTCCTTCTCGCCCAGCACTGTCCGTTGAGTACAGAAAGCGATCTCAGCCTCCACGGTATGAACAATATATTTCAGACACACAAAGTTTATGTACAGGCAAACCAGACCACATCATACTATGAATTAAAAAATGACAATTATGCAGAATCAAGTTGAGAAGTGGTTGTAATTGTGAGAGACTGTAACTGATGAATTGGGGAATATCTTAAGAATAGTAAATCGTACGACATTAGTCAATATGTCTGTTATAACTTGTGGACGCCCAGTTAATGTATAACGTGGTAAGACCGCCAATCAGAGAGTAGCGAATTATCGATCGGACCAGTGACACACGAAACCCGTACGAGCAGTCTAGAGTACTATCGGTCCTGCTTCTGCCTAGCCCAGCCAGTTAAGTCCAGAACAACTTCTGCGGTATGAATCATTATATTTCAAACATACTGTGTTTATATACCAATCAAACTGACCACATCGTAACATAAAATAGAAAATAACACTTATACAAGATTTGGCCGAATGTGGGAGGCAGCAATTAATAGAATAGGGATAAATCAAGAATGGTAAATCGTATAATAACAGTTTAAAGGTCAAAACAAAGCTTATAATAAGGGGGACACGAACATGAATAATTTAGTTATCTAGCAATTATACGACAAAAATTATATGCATAATATTGGTACATAAATGGATCCCTAAGTTACCATTCACTATTGTTATCGGGATATAACAATGTCAAATGATAGCTTATGACAAAAGAAATACAAGTTATACAGTAAAGATATTTGTGTAATAACAGTCTATAAATAGTTCCTGGAAGTTACCTATACACTGTTTTTTTGTATATAGCATTACCCTGTCTTTTCTCCTTAATAAACACGTAACCAATACAAAATTCGTTCAGAAAAAATGATGCCTAGCGTCCTTGAATGAGGACAGAAATAAGTAAATAGAAGACAATGATGGTTCAGTCGAGCGAATTTTGACGATACTTAGAAGTTATATGACCACGTTCCATGAGTTGTGTACATTTGGGGGCTGATTTACTTAGTGATCTTATTATTGGTAAGAGAGAAAGGAATAAATCATAAACAAGACATCAGACGAAACAATACTTTTGGTCGATAAAACATCACTTAGACACAAGGCTTATTAATAACAAAACTTAAGAGTTCCAGGACTGCGTAACTTCAGATTTAAATGCTGTTTGAAATGTAGTTACTGATTTCCAGGAGTTGTCTAGGCTTGTGTTATTAACAATCATCATAATGTGGTTTTAGCCATGGTTGACGAGAAGTGTACTCGACACTGTTCCAATCAATGTTGTATCTGAATCGATTGGTAAACTTTTACACAGTATTATATGGTTTAGACACAAAAAATGCGTCAGTATATAAGAGCCACTTAGTTCTCGAATGTATGTTCATTGGAGCAGTCATGGCAAAGGTAGATCCTGCCATTTCCGTTCTCGAATGCTGTCATGTAACATCAGTTAGGTAGTTAAAATAAGGAAAAGAATGTCCTTGTGAAGGTTGTATCAGGTCTTTTTATGATTTTGATCCACATTTCTCCTCTATTCAGTGAATTGTCACTAAGGTTTGAATTTGAGACCCCGAACTGATTTCGTGGCTCGACGTTGTATACGTTCCAGAGTGACCTTATCCTTTTGGAGGGAGGGAGGAAATACTATGTTTCCGTACTCTAAGTGGGGACGAATAAAACTGTTGAAGATTATGTGGAAGGTTCTACCGTCAAACTGGCCAAAAATGCGCTTCAATGTTAACAGTGCAAGGTTTGCTTGAGAGGCGTTTTTGTCACAGTTCGCATACAATTTCAGGTCGTGGGGTACCAACACTCCTAAATCTTTTTCAACTTGGGAAACTTCTAGAGGTGAGTTACCTAAGTTATAACTATAGTCTGCAACATGTCTCAGATGGACTACCTTGCACTTTGAAGTGTTGAAGGTAAGTCCGTTGTCGTCTGCCCAACTTTGAAGTCGAGTCAGATCCTCCTGCAGAACTAGTATATCATTGTGAGTACGTATCTCTCTCCAAAGTTTCACATCATCAGCAAAAAGCAATAAATCAGATGAAACTTGTTGAGGAAGATCGTTAATATAAATCAAGAAGAGAAGAGGTCCTAGTATTGAACCCTGGGGGACCCCACTAGGACATTCCATAGCCTGAGAGAGAGTGAAGTTAACCCTGACCTTAAAATGTCGGTTTTCTAGGTATGAAGTGATCCAGTCAATTAAAGGGGGTTTTATACCCAATCGTCCAAGCTTCTTGATAAGACATGCATGGTTGACCCTATCAAAAGCTTTTGAGAAGTCCAGGTAAATGACGTCAACCTTCCCCTTGCGATCAAGGATGGTTGTCCATTTATCCACCGCAGTCAGCAGGTTGGTCGTACAAGAATGACCTTTTCTGAAACCATGCTGTTGAGGCGAGAAGAACTTTGAGGATGATAAGTGTTCTAGTATGCCGTCGAATACTAGGGATTCCATAATTTTTGAAGGTATGGAGAGAAGGGCCACTGGTCGGTAGCTTGAGGGTTCACTGCGTCGACCTCCTTTGAAAATTGGTGTGATGTGGGCCAGCTTCCATATTTCCGGTAGTTTGCCTCTGCTTAGTGAGTGTGCAAACATCACGCTAAGTGGTGTCGCCAGGATTGAAGCTGCTTCCCTCAATACGGCGGAATGAACCATGTCCGGACCAGGAGAAGTGTCTTTTTTTAGGTTCTGCAGTTTACGGAGCACCAAGTCAGCACTCAGGTCCACTTCGGAAAGTCCTGTACAGGTGCAGGTGAAGCTTTCGTCAGTATGGTTGATGTGGGTCAGTTGGAATGTCCGGGAGTAATGTTCAGCCAAAAGGTTAGCGGCATCACTGTCGTTGTTGGTCGGGCCATTAGGACCAAGCAGTTGGGAAACTCCAGTTTTGCCTTGTCGAAGAGAAGCTGCATAACTGAACAAGCTTTTCGGATTGGAGACGAATCTATCGATAAGCTTGGTCTGGAACTGAAGCCTGTCTTCTCTTATTGCCTTTGTGCATGTGTTCCTCATATGTTTGTATTGCCTGTACGCGCCGTTGTTATCCGTTCGTTTATATTCAGCCCAACAGTGCCTTTTGCGGCTTAGCAAACGACGAGTGCGGTTCTTGATGATTGCAGGTTGCTTGTAGCTTTTTGGGACCATTTTAGGAACTGAATGCTCAGTAGCACATAAGATCGTGTGCAGTAAAAAATCCCAATGAGCATCCACTTCAATTTCAGGGCGAACATTCCAATCCACCTGTTGAAGATAGTCCTGTAAAGCTAACACATTCAACCGTTTGAAGTTCCAGCGCTTGTTGCTAGTAGGATATCGTAGCTCCGTCTTGCTGACAAAGCTGAATGATAAGACGGCGTGATCACTTTTGCCCAGGGGAGCCAGGATTGAGAGGTCGTCAACTAGGAATTCTTCGTTTGTGAATACCCAGTCTAAGCGTGACGGCGTCTGACTGTTTCTCCAACGGGTTGCCGACTTCACATTTTCAAATAATCCCAGGTCGCCGATAAGGTTGAAGAACAGAGCTTCAGTAGAGTTGGCACCACCAATGTATGTATGTTCCACGAAGTTGATTCTAGGGAGATTGAAATCCCCTAGAATCAGGATATGAGAGAATCCAAGACGCGTAGAGCGAGTTAATCCTTCCAGCAGACGTTTGTCATATTCGATGTCGGCAGTGGGCTTCCTGTAAACGACCCCAACTAGGCACCTCGAGGTGGTAGATAATCTTACTGAGCACCATACTGACTCGTCAAGATTGTGAAACTCTTGATTGTGAAGTTGGTGCGCATCCAGGCATGACCGTACGTATAGTGCTACCCCACCCCCCATTCCTGTTTTTCTGTCGTTGCGAAATAAAGACATCCCAGTTATTGCTAACTCTTGGTCCGTAAACTGAGACGTTATCCAAGTTTCGGATATTCCTATCAGATGGGCATCATTAGCGTTGCTAAGTTCACGTAGCTCATCCATTTTGTTTGGCAAGCTCGCGGCGTTCGTGTATAGGCAGTTTATGCTTTCAATTTGGAACGCGTGAGCCTCTTCTTGTTTGTCTATATGAGCCGTGTGTGAGTGGACAGGTAGCCTACCTATACGATGTTTACCGAGTTGGTAGTCCCTGTCCTTTACACGTTTTTTTTATTATCAAGACAGTCCACGAGTGGAATTGTCAGCTCCAGCTTTCGTTTGTGCTTGATCCTGCTGTCGTGGGGCCTATCCGGATGCATATGGATGCCAGTTGGCAACCGACGTCTATTGGCACGAAATGCTTCCAGAGTTGCAGCCGCCATGTGGGAGGAGGGGAAGGTTATCTTCAGCAGCCGGGGCCTAGAGTCTCCGTCTCTCTTGGCCAGTCTCATTACCTGTTGGGTCAATATGTTCTTGAGTTTTAAGGAATGCTTGATGAATTTCCATTCCCGAATATCAGAGTTTGCTTGAGCTGGGTCCGTATTTTCCGGCACACCTTGCACAATGATATTTCGTCCACGGAAGAACGCCTCACGAGATTCCTTAGGGATGTTCCGGATGAGATTTCGTTCAGAATACGGTATGTCGGGCAGTATTCTTACGTTCCCATCGGACCTCAGTAAGTGACTGGCTAGCAGGACGTCCTCTACGTCGGAGGCATTCTTAAGTGTAACACGAAGCAGCCTCGGGTGGTTTAGGTGGTTAGAGTCCTTCCCCCGAGTGAGCCGTGTGACGGTCAAAGGCTCTGTTCTAGGGAGTTCCAGCCTCTTGATTAATTCTCCCCAGAGCATCCTGTCGTTTTTGTCCTGCAAACTGAGAGGAAGGTCGGGGTTGTCAATAAGGTTCATGATTATGACAGAGTCGTCACGAACCGCAATTGATTTCCCAGGTTTTCCAAGGCGTCTAGGTTTGGTATCTTGTTGTTTGGATGTCGAGGCGCGTTTTCGATTCCTGGGCTCAGTGATGACCGGGAGGACAGTCTTGGGTGTAGACTGTGCGGCCAAAGCATCAATTGATTTACGCACGATACTTGGGACGTTCAGTTTCGGAGGGGACGCTTGGGCTTTATTACTCCTGTTAACGTGAGTCCATCCACCTACAGGATTTTTAGGAACCACTCTCATTCAAGGACCGTTCCCCGGGGGACCCAAGTTTACTGAGGGAGTCGATGACAGTCGATGTTAGGATGGTGCTGAGTTTCAACACATCATCACTCGTGCTGTTAACAGCACCGTCGATATCCGACCTGTCAGTATCCTTTTTCTTAATTGCCCTATGCGTTCCAGCTTTGTTACCCGTCATGATGATATCATTTACCGAATTCTTAGACAACTTATCTCTCAGACCTGTCAGTAAAGTAATGATAGTACCCAACATAACTACCGTATCGGTGTTGCAGGTAACACATACCCACCTACGATCAGACTTGCTGAGTCTGCTATAGGCTGCTGCTGTTAGATCTGTACATGCTTCATGGAACCAACCTTTACAGTTGTCACATTGCATGCCAGATGTAACGGCAAAACGGCAACCAGGTCTCTTGCATGAATTTTTCATGGCTAGTGATTTAGACTGTCTTAAAAATATAAGCAGTAAATTTAGGACCGATAAAAAAAACACACAGTAAACAAAAACTATCAAAAATGTATAAAAACAGTTAACGATAAGCTAAAGCTAGCCTTTACGTGAAAACTATAAAAAAACCGATAGTGAGCTGAGGCAAAACCACAGTTCACTATTAATTTGAGTGAAACACAAAAAAGAAGTAATCTACCGAACGTATAGCTCAGAATAGATTCTTTGGATTGGATATGATACTTTTGTTGCGTAAGAACACAGCAAAAGTTTGAGAAATGTAAATCACGTTAGGACTAAACTTCCCGTTCGAATAGCGCGCGTATTTATTGTACCTACCGTAACTAATATCTATTCCTTTATGTTATATACTCTCCTTAGAGCAACAATAGTACATTCATATGATGGGGGGATGAATCCCTTTGGGCGCTAACTACGATGCCGGACTTAGAAGTTAGTTATTGGTCACACCATTCCCGTCTAACTAGAGTAGCTCCCCCAATCACTCGACAGGGATCATCAACGTTGATGATCTACACTATAATATGCACGTAGGTCCGTTACGTTTGACGATATTTGTAACCACGATGCTGCAAAAAAAGAAAGATGTTTTAAGTCAGTGCAAATCTTACTGCATACAATCATTAACAAAATACGTAAAGTTAGCGCAAGTTGGAATGGACTTCAGTGGTGTTGTGCAAAAGTAGTTTTTCAGGTTATCAAAACTTCGGGGCTTTCTGTATGCATACAGCTGCGCTAATATCTGATAACTTGTAATTTAACGTTTCTAACGAAAATTTCCTTTAAAACGGTCCTTCCTAAAGTCGAAACTTTCTTTTGACCCGAGGTTTGAGCATTGAATAACATTCGATGGTCAACCCTAATGCTGACAAGATAATACGGAAAATGTCAAAAATAAGGAAGTAAATATAAATTTTCTACTGAAAAACGAGTTCCTACCTATCTGTTAAGGGATCGCGCCGGATATTTATTCAGAAATTAGGCTGCGAAGAGGATTCAAGCTTTGGAACCGTCATATTCTTTCGTTGGGATTCTTCTCATGTTATTCAGAAACCAGTTTGATGATCTGGAAGAGAATGAACGGTGGTGTTGAGATTCATATTTTCATAAAACATCTATTGCTGTTTTTCGGAAGTTTAGAGTACTTTACAATGACATCGCTTACAGCAATCGACGATAGACAGGGCGAACACAGAATGTCTACGAATATATTTCTGTATTTATCTAATTGAAATGTTTACTGAATAAAGAGCAAAAACTACAAAACTTCTGTGTCAAAATTAAATTAAAATTTGTGAACATTCATTTTCAGTTTGGAAAGGACTGGAGGCTTAATCTCCTGTGTTAGTCCTGGCAATGATGGTCTCTCAGCTGATCCAACTTTCTTTTGAAAGAGTCGACGAATGGAGGCTCAACCACGTACTGAGGTAATGAATTCCATTCGTTGATGATGCGGTGGGAAATTCGACATTCAGCTGACAGGTAATTCGTTCTGGACTTGTGAACATTTTTGAAGTGTCCTCGTGAATTTCATTCGCACTTCCTCGTGAATTTCCTGTTTTGGAAGACAAGAAAAATGAGGGCATGTCAGGTGCAAATTTGTCATTAAGCAATTTGAAAACTGTAATCAAGTCGCCTCTGACTCTTCTATATGACAGCGGGAATAGGTTTAGCTTGGTCAGTCTAGTACCATACAGGAGCTTCACTATTCCGGGAATCAGCCTAGTTGTTGTTCTCTGAACCCTTTCCAAGAGCTCATTGTCTTCTTTTAGGCAGGAGCTAGCCGCTTGTATGCAGTACTCAAGTTTAGGACGCACGAAAACTGTATACAAAGTCAAAAAAGTTTCAGCGTCGATATGACTAGAACCCCTACATGTGGACCATAATGTTCTAAAACCTTTGGCGGAATAGCGCGGCAGTGTGCAGCAGTCTTTAAGTCTTGAGTAACAATGACTCCCAAGTCATTGTGTGTCTCAACAATAGGTAGCTCAATGTTATTCATCGTGTATGTATCTGTACCTTGATGACGAATATGCATCACAATACACTTGGAAGTGTTTATCGGCAATTGCCAGGTTTGGGACCATTCACATAATCTCTCCAGGTCATTTTGAAGTTCTAAGCTATCTCCCTTGCTTTGTATCGCTCTCCATATCTTGAAATCGTCAGCATAGAGTAAGACCGATGACGATAGTAGATGAGGGAGGTCATTTACGTACAGAAGGAATAACACTGGCCTCAAAACTGTACCCTGGGGACTCCACTAAACACAGTTTCCCAGCTAGACAACTTGGAGTTCACCCTTACTCTTTGTTGACGCCCAACTAGGAAGTCTTTTATCCACATCAACAGATTGCCTTCAATCCCGACATTCCCTAGCTTATATAACAGCCGGTCATTAGGAACTTTGTCGAAAGCTTTGCTGAAATCGATGTAAGCTACGTCTATAGGTAACTTTTGGTCCTTAAGAGCGCACCAGCTTTCACGAGCGACTAATAAGTTTGTGAGACAAGAGTAACCCGTTCTAAAACCATGCTGCTTTTCGGAGAGGATCCGGTTTTCATCGAGATACTTAAACAGCTCCTTCCGAATAATCTTTTCTAAGATTTTAACAACCACACTAGTTAGGCTAATTGGTCGGTAATTCTCAGGCTTATGTTTTGTACCTGTTTTGAAGACTGGACTTACTATGGCGTTCTTCCAGTCTTTTGGTAGACGACCCTGAGTTACGGATAGATTAAAACATACACTTAAAGGGTTCGCAACAAAGTAAGCTAATTCCTTTAGTAACCTAGGATGCAGTTCATCGGGTCCAGTGGATTTACCTATGTCAAGCTTAACTAGCAGACCAAAGACATCGAGTTCTTTAATGGTTACGCTGTCCAGTGCTTGTGTGGGGGATTTTCATGGACTGGTGAGAAGGGTGTTTCTATAGTGTATACATCGCTAAAGTATTTAGAGAATACTTGAGCTTTGTCAAAGTCGTCCTCCACTAGTGATGAGGCAGTACTGTCTCCCCATAGTGAAGGAACATTTCTTCTTTTTGTCCTTTGGTTTATATACGAATACAAGCGTTTAGGGCATTCTATGGATTCCCTAACGATTTTCTCTTCGTACAGCTTTCTGCACTCACGGAGGGTTGAGGCACAGGTATTTCGAGCCTTTTGATACTGAGATTTTGCCTCGTCAGTCCCCAGTAACCTAAATCTGTCCCACATTTTCCTTCTTTTACGGAGAAGGATGCGAACCTCCCTACTGAACCACGGTGGTGAGTTTCTCGGCCCCTTAGGTGTAGTCCAAGGGATGTGGGGGGCGGTAACTTTTAAGTATAAATTTCGGAATACGTCCCAAGCCGTTTCGATCGATGACTCTGGGTCTATTGTCCAATCTACTGACGATGCCGAGTGCATGATGCCTTGTATGTTTGCTTTCCAGACGTTAGGTCTGGATTGAGCTGAGGCGTGCTAGTGATCGACTGTTATATGGAAGTCAAAGGTTAAAACTGCATGTTTACTTTTACCTAGGATTGGCATGTAATCCAGGTTCGCAATGTCACACTCATAGTTAGCCATTATAAGATTTAATAAGGATGATCCAGAGCCCGGGTCGTACCTAGTGGCTTCTTTCACATGCTAAACTAGGGCACATGTGATAACCGCATCAACTAGTTTATGCTCGAATGAATTATCTGACGATCAAGTTCGCAGATTTTACAGATTAGACATCGACCACTTTGTGACCAAGAGTCGAAACTGCTTAGGAGGACCTCATTTACCTCACAGCTTGGACTGAAATAGACTAAATAAATCAGCAGCTATTGTACCTTACATTTCAAGTGGCAACTAACTAACTCACACGTCTCACTGTCATGGGATACACTGTCAATAATGGTGAATGGGAAAGCATCATCTTATAAGATCAAGAATAATGAATAAAATATGATTCGATATCTTATTCCTCCCAATGAATATACCGAAAAATAACTGCATTTATTTCTTTTTGTAGGCATCGCGCATTTTTTAATTTATATTTCTCTAGGTCAAGGTTGGGGCGGGTATAATATTTATTTCTGTTTGAACTGTCCCCGTGTAAAATAAAGCGTGTCAAGGTTAGAGACAGGTTTAATATTTGCGTCTGTCTTTTGTTCGTAAAGTTCTAGTCACTCGTTAAAATTTTGTTTCTGTTTGAACCGTCGTGTAAATTAAAGCGTGTGTTTTAATACTAAGTTTCAACGATGATTATTTCATATCCACGCTTTAATGTTATTTCATTGGTTTTCTTAACTAAATTGTCAGTCATCAAATCAGTTCTCATCAGTTCGTAGACCTATCGGTTTTATTTCGCCGCTAAGTTCATTTTGGGAATAAGTCTGATCTCGGTTCGTTGTGAAAACCGTAATTTTATACATATTAATTTATCTTAGTACGTATGATGAGATTATGCTTTCTGGACGATCTTCGAGCGACGCCAAAGTGACCTTGAGGTTATCCATTTAGTCACTTGGGCTAAATTCGAATTTTAAAGCAGTTTAGTGATTAGGGATCATGATGCACAGTTGATGGTTAGGGTTAGGAATCATATTTACAGTTTTTCATCACAGACTGACATCAGCGCCAAAATCAAAGACCTGTTATCCCAAAAGTGATCGGTTATAGTCTCGCCGTGCTCTAGAGAACCTCTTGCTGGTTGACACTTGATATCCTGTAGTGCAAGTATACCTACGTACTAAAATACATAACGAAGCTGTCTTATATTGTTACTCTTTGTTTCTTACTATTATCGGTATACTTTTGTCCTTAATTTTACGGCGTCTTTATCTGCTCTGTGATTTTCACAATGCAGCGTATACCATTATTTCATCTTGTTTGCTTTTGGTGATGCTATTTGCAGAGCCTTTTGAATAAAACTGGTGAAAATGTGTTTGCAGCTGGTTTTATGTCTGATCCTGCTCTCTACCTTTTGTTTATAATCACCCTTTGTGCTTGCTAAGATTTTCCGTTTATAGTTAAAGAAGAATTATTGATTCGTGTTCGTCAAAGGAAACGTATGAATTCTGTCGTTTCACCTTTTTTACTGCTTGTTTCATCGCTAGGTCGATGTTTCCTGTTTAATCACATTCCAACCAGCTTCCATGAACAGTAGATAATAAAGATGCACCATGCTGTACTTCGTCTAATTGCATTTGTTAATTTATTTAAATATCTAATTAGTTTTGGTTTGATGTTTAACAGTAATTAGGTTTAAACCCGTTATTACAATAGTAAGTCGTTTGACTCGTTTTAATCTGTGGAGGCTGTTCTCCTGCCCAAATCCAGCTTGTACATGAAAGTGTTTTCTGATAGGGCTGGTACCTCGTTTAAATAGGAGGTTCCTGTCATTGACCATCCAATGAAATATACGCTATCCGTTTCTGAATTTATTCGATAACGGTTTTTGAACCTTTTTTTGACGGCTTCTGAGGTGATTAGCCATAGGAAAAGCAAAAAAACACTAGGTTGTTAATATAAGCTCATTTCGCGTCCTGCTGTCAGTATTGTTAGTACGTTCATGATTTCTAGTACCTTGATTATAAATATTTAGCTTCTAGCTTGTATAAGTTTGCAGAAGCCAATTCATAATGTGACATCAGTTTATGTTGTCAGTGACTTGGTTTGAACTGTGTGGTTAGGTGCAAAGTATTTGTTTGGGGTCCGTGTGATGATCGTGATCATACACTTATAAGTACCTTTTCATCCCTTCCGGAACGGTATTCTCAGTATTCAGTCATCCTCATAACTACTAAGTCATTTCAGTTATCTTGTTTTCTATTATATGAATTTCATCTCGCTGTTCTGATGTGTAATGGACATTTAAACTAACTCACATTTGTACCAGTCTCTCTATGGCACTTAACCTTTTTTCACATGTTTATTGTTTTTAGAAAGATTTGAAATTCGAAAACTCAAGGAAATGTTCATTAAAATCGCTATTAAGTGATTTTACTAGAACACTTCTCTGTAATGAATTCGAAATGCTCTAGGTAGTACGATTGATGCTGATTTATTGTTCCATAGACATGAACAAATGCTAAATATTATAAATGGAGAGAACGTAAATATTGAAGAACTTAAAAGATTGTCTATTGATGGTTGTCCAGATTCTAATGGGATCCGTTCAAAAGTTTGGAAGGTAAGGTACTCCTTTACATTTTTCAGTTTCTTTTAAATTATCTTCCCTATAATGTTGACAAACGACAAGAACGGATTACTTTTAACAGAAGGCAATATGAAGGTTATATAAAAGAATTCGTATTTGAGTCTTGTATGGCAGATGCTATGCCTGCTGATCATGTAAGTGTATTCATTTAGTATTATTGTTACTTCTCTAGCCATTAAATTTGGAACCAGATGGAAATTGGATCACGTTTTTTCGCGATAATGAAATTTTACTTCAGATTAATAAAGACTGTCAGAGACTATGTCCAGATTTCGATTTTTTTCGTCGTCCCACAGAGTATTCTTGTCTGTCATTATTTGGAAAGGAAGTACCTGTTGGGGTATTACGGAGAAGAGGGGAAACCTCTGCACTTCAGGTAAATGGTCCTAAAAAGTTTCCTTAGTATTTTCTAAGCAGATGTTATACTTACAAACTACGTGCTCTGTGTTACCAAATTTGCATTGTACTTCGTTGGTACTTGTTTGAAACCTCATCAACTGAGTATTACTTCGTGTAGTAATGCTAAGACATGATTTATTTCAAGGGTTTCCCTGGAATCGATTCATTATAAGACAATGTATAATTGTGACAATGCACATTTTAAGCACCAGCAATTTATTCAACGGCATATATCGTAAAAGAAGTTTTGTAGTGGTTATAATATATATTAGAAATAGATGCCAAGACATGTTTTGCGAATATTTGGTCAATATAGCTTTTGAATGTCGGAAAGTGAAATTGTCTTCGTAAGATGTAGTTACGCAGACTGACTAATTGTTGAACAGTTAAACGGGGTCTATTGAAGTGAAACTAACATTGAGAAGATTTATTGGCAAGTATATATATCATTATCAGTATAGGGTTGTGGAGATTGTTAACTTTCGTTGAGATCATGAACCGATCAATGTTAGACTCTTGTGTCAGAAGGCTAATTGTTTTTATTAGCTTGGTTGATTGAAAATTTTCTATATGTTACTAAACATCATTTTTTGTTGTGTTTAATTCAAAGATACTTCATATTACAGTTAGCATCATCTGAACAACCGTTATCAGAAGCCATTGAGTAACTATCATTGTCACATTCTACTCTAATACAGAGTCATGATTATTAAGACTACTAAAGTTGGGCTGTCTACAGTTTTTAGTAGATGTACGTTCGTACGTTAAAACCCGACTTCAGTAATCAATGTATTAAAAGTCAACTAGCTAGTAATCTAACTCAACTTCCTAGCCGCTGTGAATTTATTGAACATATGAAAGAAGGTCTTATACCCCTCAATTTTTGATAGTTGAATAATGTAGACTTTTAGTGAAAGATGTATTTTATAATTGTTTCTTTGGATTGCTTTTGATTGAAAAGTGTTATTGTTACCATTATATGTTTTAAGCGTTCAATTTTACCTGTTTTCTTTTCAGTCCCGTTCATTGAATAAAAATCTTGCTGGTGTTACAAATATGATTCATCTGTCTACTTACGCTCCTTACCAACCAAACCATCGGTTATCTTCTGGTTTAGTAACGCAATCACAAATAAGTAAGATGAACCGTAATAGCGATTGGAATTCGACCTCACCGCATGAGGAACCTCATTGGGAAGTGATTGAAAGAATTCTATATGTATATTACAAAACTCATGTGTCTCAGGGTTATGTTCAAGGAATGAATGAAATTATTGCACCGATATACTATGTTTTCGCCACTGACCCCGATGAATCCTGGAGAAGCAAGTTTAATCTGTGTATTTATATATTTGCTGAAGATTGTTGTTAGAAGTTAGGGGTAGGGTGCGTGGTAGCGATGGCGAATCGGCTGAGGTAGTGAATCTCCATCAACTAAGGTAGTCGAGGCGTCTGGTACTAATTACTAACCACTGTCTACTTCGACGCGTGATGCTGACTGATATAGAATTAGGCTGTGAGAAAGCTAAGGTTAGTCAGTTCAAAACTTGGTATCAATGATTAAATCATCGACAGTGAGATGGAATCATGTTTGTGGGTGCGAAATACCTGATCGATATCGACTAGATTATCGTATCCAATGATTACAGACGTAGTATTACATGGCTCAGGATCACTGTCATTCGCACAGATGCATCCATTCTCTATCTTCTCTCAGATTCTGAATCTCTCAACTAACTACAGCTTTTATTTCAGTAACCCATATTTTCCCCTCAAATCATATATTGTATGCCTAATATTTTTTACTACTTCTGACAATGTTAGTATTTGTACTACTGTGGTGTTTGTCATAACAATTTCATCTCTCTATGATGATGTGGTGCGTCAACTTGAGTCGACGTACATCTTGCCAACCTGTAAAGTCATTCAGATAACTTTTTTGTACTTATTTATGGCAGTGAGTTTAGTAATTATTTCGAGAGGAATCTTCATCAGAATCTTAAAAGAATATCTTAGTGCATCTGGCCATTTTGCTTGTATGGGATTATCAGTCATATGAACAGTCGGAATATAGTTGGTCTTAAGTCGTTAACACACTAGTTATTTTAGAAAAATTTAGATAACAAAGATTTCTAAATTTATTTAGGACCCAAATTTTGTTGATCTTTCAATATATCTTGTAACAAAGCAACGAAGATTTAATTATCTAAATCACACTTTAAGCTTAGATCTAATTTATTCATTAGTAAGCTTTAGGGGATAATACTTTCTGCTCGTGATTAGTTTGTACTAATCTGAGGAGTAGAGGTACGTCTTTACTGACATTTCTTGTAAATTATAGACTAATCTATCGAAAAATACATTGATAATTTATACTCCTGATTTTTACAATTTCTATTCTTGATGTTGCGAAATTCTATTTAATTCTATTACCTTGACTCTTTTCACACAGAATATGCAGAAATGGATACATTTTATTGCTTCAATAACCTTATGACTGAAATTCATCCCAATTTTTTACGAAAGTTAGATGGTAGTCATGAAGCTGGTCTGGGTGAGCATTTACGGTTTTCGATTCATTTCTCCTTCATAAAAGCACCCGACTTAATGTGCTGTTTATTTAAAAAGAATAATTAGTGTTTTGGCCAATATTTTCTCTCATCATACATGATTATTATAATCTTGTGGGTCAGTCACATATTTGGACTGACTAAATAAGTACTGTATGAAATTACCTTGGGTTTAGTCATTGTAGATCACAATAATTAGTTACGTAGTATACCTCAAAGGGGTAGGTCAGGTGAAATAGCTAACCATTAGGCGAATTTTACATATCTATATCATTTTATATACCCTTTAGTTGAGTTACGCATTTATCATACAGGTAGTGAATTACCAATATGTTACTCAAGCCATTCTCGATTCCTGAGTATGTTACAGCTAAAACCATATAAGAATTATGGTAGCCTTTTACTTCAGGTATAATACTGTAAGAGTAATGCCCCTTAATAAGTTAAAATGCTGGTTTATTAGGAGACGTATGTCGAGTTAGAATATTGGCTAAATTTTCGCTATCTACCCATGTCTATTAATGGTTTATTTTAGTTAAACTGATAAAACACAACGTAATACCCGTTGCACTTAGTTATCGACTCAAATAACAACGCTGTACAGTGACAGAAGAAAAAGGATTGGACATTATTATCAACAAAGGAGTATTATGTCGAAATTAGTAGAAAATCAAGTAACGTACGTGAAAAGAAGCCCTATGCTTGTTTTCCAAGATTTAGCCAAGGGTGAAAAGAAGGTTACGTCTACCCTGTTGTCGATAGTTTTTAACCACATTGCTACCAACCGTAGATTTCAGAATAGATCTTTATGCATGTCTGACTACAACAGATAAAAGCTATGTTACTTTTTAAATTCTAAAACTTGTTTTGTTGTTTACTTGCTCAATTTTTCTTAGGTGGGCAAATGAAAATTTTATCGGACTTATTATCTAAATTCGACAATAATCTGTCTAAACACTTTAAAAAAATAGAACTTGTTCCGGAACATTTTGCATTTCGATGGTTAAGTTTATTGTTGGCACGAGAATTCATGCTTCCAGGTTTGTAATTCTGTTGTGTTATTGTTACTAATGTCGCTAATTTTCTAATACGAAGCACTTGAAACTTGTGAGTTTGATACCTCACAGAGTTTTATCAATAGCTTTATCTACTTAACTTATAGGATTTTAGGTTCCCCATAGATTAACACGGATGAAAGTACATTCAATTAAAGCAGTGAATATCTTATATTCACAACTACTAATGAGCAGATTGTAATATGGTAGTTAGAACGCATTTACGCCTGTAAAATACATGAATAGACAAAAAATTTGGTCGCTACCCCCAGAACCTTAAATCTCAATAAGCCACAGAATATCTGAAAACACAAACGTGGCCGTTGACTGCAAATAATTGATATTCAGGCAAAATATCCTACTTTCTACACATTTCCAAGGAATATACAATTACAATGAAAAAGTTAAGATGACAGTTGTTTGTTATGTGTATGCAGATCTGATGTGAGGAAATTCATTGATTATATATCACTGCTGGTTAGGTATTTTTGATGAAATCAGATAATTTAATAGATTATATAAATCAAATATGTCACATCATGCATAAAATGAGGGTAAGAAAAAAATAGATATTTGTGTTATTGTGTTAACCAAACTGTTTGTTTATCGTATATTCAGATAAACCAACTGACTAGGACATGTGAAAGTAATCATTATTGTTCACAAGTAAGAGATGGATTAAATGAAGTAAACTGTAAAGATTTTTGGTCTACTTTTTAATTGTTAGTCGACACGGGACAGCTGATTGTATTCCATCTTGTTGGGGATGTTAAATCCCCAGAACTCTTTTGGTAAATGACTTATTTTTGTAATTTTATTTTGAAAATTTGAATTTCTCTGTTTTCGCGCCAAAAGCGCTCTTTTCACCTTCATGTTGTATTTCCCACTTGGGAAAATCTTAAACGCTATTGGTCCGTTGTATCTTTTAGTATGCTACTTTGTAACGCTTCCAAAGGACAATTTTATTCTGTATGTATACGTCTGATTTCTTCCTGTTTCGATTGCTTGTGCTTCTAGCTGCTTGCGGAATATATCTTCCCCACTTCCAACTTGGACTTCTCACTCTAGTAAGCGGGGCCGGGAAAACGGATTAGAATAGCCTGTTGTGTCACTGTATCTTTGACCTTCGTTCCGTTTACCGAGTAAGGTGAACTCGTAATAGCATCAAGCATATCACATCTCTCCACATAATATTGTTTGGATTCACTCATATGTGTAGGGCTTCATCTGTTAATCTTTTTTTGTATGAGGTAAATCTTTTTGGAGGAATCTTGTGTCATTGAAATCAATCTCATGCCCAGACATTATTTGATTTAATTCTGTCGCTGACTTATTTTCTAGTTTTCTCATGTCTTCTTGGGATTTGGGAATGTGCTTCAGAGAAATTTTGTGTTCCTTTACCGTCACATGCAGTTGCCGTTCTTTCTCACCTACATATATAGCATCACATTCACTGCATTAGATCTTATATACACAGTTTTATCATTTCTCATTTGGTGTTAATTTTTTGGCTCTTATTAATTTACAGTTTAGAGTATTGTTGGTTTGGAAGAATATCCTTAAATTATGATTATTTAAGATCCTTCTGAAATTCCTTTGTGATGTGAGATAACTGGTGTGTTAACCACTTCTTTTGTTTTATCTTCTATTGTCTTTTAGTTTTTCTTCCTCACTTATTCTTTTCATAAAGTCTCTAGGATAATTATTCATTATCAGAGTGGATATAACTAAATTCATTTCAGTTCAATCGTTGAGATTTTCATAAATATGATTTTTCTTTCTTAATGTCTTACATTACATTAACTCAGCGACCAATTATTGTAAAACCACCCGTTCAAATTTAAACGAACGTTCTTATGAATCAAAGTAACTGTTTTGTTTTTTAAATATGCGGTCGTTTCTTTCTCCTGTGATCAGAATATCGTTAATTACATTGTTATATTACGAACCTAGCTAAAAGTTACAAAATTTTCAATCTTGCTTACATATTATCGTTTGAGTTTCTGTCTAATTATAATTAATTTAGAGTTTTTTTTTAACACTAGTAAGCAAATATTTAATACATTCAACAAATATGCTATGTATATCGTTTAACATCCTTATGTGTATATTGTTAACTGTGCCTCAAGGTGAAAATTGTTTACATTATTTCGCTTTTTCAGTGTTTTTTTTTTCAAGTTTAATTGTTTAAATACTTTGCAAGCTAGTTTCCATTTTAAGTAAGGAACTTTGCTCTCTCCTTTTTAATTCTTGTTACAACGGAGTAGTGTATTGTATACAGATAGGCGATTGATAATCTAAATAACATGCCCTGGTACGGCCGAGAGTAAGGAGAGTCCGCTCTCCCTCCCGAAATGTTCTCGCATGGCCACGCGCATATAGCCTCTGCCAGGGAAGTCCTACTCACTACCTTTTCGTGGCATTACTGTTGTTTACGAGATTGAGAGGACGAAAAGCAAATGTCCGGCGCTGTAACCGGGTTGGTGGACACGGCGAGTCCACCTAGGGAAGTTGGAAAACCCTGATTCCAAACCAATGGTGCACATGGGCTCCAGTATCCTGAAGGAACGAATGGCGTATGAACCTATTGTTGGTCACCGGCTACCATTCGACTGCATCTCCTCACGATGCTCCACTGCCTTGTGGATCAGATCTTTCGGTCGAAGGCTCCGTGTGTGGCCCCCTAAGTAAACCACCTGCTCTAGTCTGGGCACCTGGGCAGTATCATAGCCCTCACATAAATGAAATGAGATTTGTGTGGCGCATATTTATCTGATGCTTCCTTGTACCAATATTTATGTGTTTAAATCAATAAATAAATTACACTGGAAAAATATAATGTAAATTACGACCACTCAAAAAAATCAATTTATTAACTCACTTAGTGCACTCAAATAAATGGATATTAACAAAACAGAACTACTGTTCAGCAAATAGTAATTTTTTTAGTGAAAATATTAAGCTTATTTATACAAAATATTTAACACATGGAAACATAATTAAAAGTTATTTGAAAGCATGAAAGATTGTAAGGTATCTAAGTTTTGTCTGGGTTATTCACCAGATAACTAAAATTGAAACCGTACTGTTATACGGAATATTTTTTACCAGAGACGTCACTTTTAATTTCAATAAACCAAAATTTAGAAAAATGTTTTATACAACCTTCAAACTAATAAGTTGTCTTTTCAAAGGTGTATCACCTCTACCTTTGCTTTATACTGACATGAAAAAAAAGAGAATCATGAACTACATTCCTAGAAATTATATTATTTTACATATTTTAGCGAAACTTATTATGTAAACTCCCTTATCTCTTATAATATTACAGTGTAACTGCATTTATGAGAATCTTTTCATATCACTAATTTACATTGTATGTATTTTCATCATTAAAAAATGACACAGAAATCGACCATAACTATGTCATTTAGTGATTGTGACTTGTGTCGTTAACTTTTGATTTATTTTATACTTGAGAAAATTCAATCGTATATAAATTATTAATTATAAATAAATGAATGAATGTAATAATTTAAATCAATGATCATTCATCTTGAGTTTTGTTACATTCATTTGTAAAACTGAAACTCATATTTAGGCACATATATTCCATTTAAAGAATAAGGCGAATTACTTGTTATTAAATGATATATTATCTTAAAAAGTTTTACACCATCAACTCTCTTAAATACTAGTGTAACTGTTTGGAAGAAGGTGAATAACATTTAATTACATTTTTAAGTTCATTCTCTAGCGTATTTCAACTGGGAGGTTGGAGTTGGTTAAGACGAATGCCATTTTGCATGTATTTAAACCATAAGGTTGTTAGTGATTATATTTTGTTCATAATTGAAGATACAAGTAATAGATGTAAGTGGTAATAACCTAGCTGTAGATATTTTATTCGCATATTCATCCGCTAACTGAACTGATGGTTCACATTCATACATCTTTTATATAGAATAAATGGAATGTGGCTAGTATTAAGATCTAGGACGCACTTTTTGCCCTATTTGAGATAAGTCGTCTGGATATACCTGCATCCCGGAGTTGATTTCCATTCTGGGAGTCGAACCCAATACTGTTGACTTCAGACGGCAACGCGTTATCCACTTGATTATTGAGTTCAGTGAGCCGTTAGCTTGCGTCCCGTATTTCACTCCTAGTCGCGTTTAATTTACTCTACATAAATGTGTGTCATAAAAACTACATTGTGGTAATCCGCCCAGGATGTACTATGTCAATCAAGACTGATGAAATTTCAATCAATAGCGAGATTAATTAATTCAGTGCAAATTGATTTAAAATTCATACATCCGCTTGATGCCTGTTACAAATACAGTCATAAGGTTTTTTGAGAAGTGATATTTTGTTTTGTTGTTTTCTATCTAGCACATTCTGATCACCCTACTTATTGTTCATAATTAACACCAATTTTGGTCTTTTCGTAGATATGAAATTGGTTTCAATTGAAGTTCAGTATTCTACTCGTATTTATTTATTGTTTTACAGATGTACTCCTATTATGGGATACACTTTTCTCAGATCCACACAGGTTCAACTTACTTCCATATGTTTGCTGTTCAATGTTAATGTAAGCTATTTCTATCTATAATTTTATAGAATTATTTTTCATTTGAGAAAATAATGTTCATTTCAAATTGTTAATAGTATTTGGTCTACGACTATTTCTTCAATTTGACTTATTTACTTAGAATTTAGTTTATTCAGATTACAATCTAAGAAAAGTGTATTAAACTTCTTAATAATGCATACTTCATTAATATACAAAGATATTAGATCTTTGTTAATCAAAATATTTAGTTTACCATATGAACTTAACTTCTTACTAGTTACCGTTCATTTAAAAATTGTTCTGAGTCATTTCAATGGTCGTTGTCGACCAATCCTAAAAATTATCTAGACAAATTTCATTTTCATAATTTACAATCTTACATAATTTATATTCGCCGATCAGTTCGTCTTTTTATTTTTCTTAATCAACAATTACTTGATAAAACAGTTGGTCAATATAATTGTATAACTTTGTTTTCCTGTGCTTTACTACTCCCAACGGGTCGATTCATATGTAACGCCTATCTATTATCATCTTTGAATGATTAAGTTCCACAATCTAATGGTTCTATAATGTTAACGAGTTTTCTTATTACTTCTTCCAAATAGACTACTTCTTGTTTGTTTTTTACATCGGCTATTTTAGATTTTTATAACTACTTACCTTCATCAGAGCTTTATTGATTTTCATCTCATTTAAAAGTGCTTCTAGCCGCTATTTTTTTCCATATAAATGACTTCAATTTACACTGTAACTATGAAAGGTAGTTATACTATCCGATTGAATGTACTGAAGCAGATAGATTAGGGTTAAGTTGTTATTTTTATTTCTTAATGAAATGAAATTGATATGATTAAGTTAAAGCAATCTAAAATGAATAGTGATCACTGTACTTGTGGAGTCAGCTGTGGTTTATTTCCCGCTAACACAATGGTTATGTGAGGACGAAATAATGGAATGGTTGATTTTCCTTAGAGACTTTAGTATGCACTCTTATCTTCTTGTGGATTTTCAATTTTCTCTACGTTGTAATTATAATCATTGTTCTTATTGTTTTCGTTTTGGCGATTTTTCTTTTAATTACAAGTGGTATTCGTGATCAATTATTGAAAGCTGATTTTCCTACGGCTGTTCAGCTTGTCCAAGTAAATAATTTTTATAATAATAGTTGATTATTTACATGAATTTTTCCATGGTGATTTTCTCGTAGGATTAAAAAAAAGAGAAATTAACTTTATAAGTATATGTTGTATAGTTTCACAATACTGATAGTGTGTATAGTTTCCTTTTGGAATTACTTGTCTATGCTAGAAAAGACTTTATTTTAGATATTATAAGCAAAGATAGATAGTGGCTGGCAGTGGAATCCAGGACACGCGTTTCGTCCTATTTGGGACTCGTCAGCTAAGTGTACCTGCATCTCTGAGTTGATGTTCACTCTGGGACTCGAACCCAGTATTTTTTGCTTCAAACGCCATCGCGTTATCCACTTATCTACTGAGTCCTGATAGCCACTTGCTTGTGCAACGGGGTGAAGTTTTAATTCACTTAGTATTGTTTGTTTGAATCTTCCCATTGATGTGTTAGGACTGAAACTGGTCAGTCTCTTATTGGCATATGTACATACTGTGCGTATTGCCTCGATATTGTCTGAATTCACAGGCATTATAAGCAAAGATGGATAGTGGCTAGCAGTTGAATCCAGGACGCGCGTTTCGTCCTATTTGGGGCTCGTCAGCTGAATGTACCTGCATCTCAGAGTTGATGTTCACTGCTAGCCACTATCCATCTTTGCTAATAATGCTTGTGAATTAAAGCAATACGCACAATATGCACATATGCCAATAAGAGACTGACCAGTTTCAGTCCTAAGCATCAATGGGAAGATTCAAACAAACAATACCAAGTAAATTTATTTTAAATATCATAAAACTGTTTTTGATATTAATAAGTAGTATAATTAATAAGCGATTTTTTTATTCGGTTTAACAAAACATAATAATAATTAAATGTGTGGTTGGAGAGCGTATCTTGAAAAATTACTTTTTAGATTAATTATTTGGTAACTGGATTAATTAACGAATTTATAGACCTTTTCAGTTAACTACAACTTTGTATTTTGGGTTTTCAGATGGTATTGCCGACTGATAATTAACAAACTGTTCAAACTTATAAATTTGTGTTTTAATTGTTTATTAATTGGGCAATCAAATGATAAATGGTAAACTATAAGACTTATAGTTAACATCACGGACTAATCCCTTACTAGAACAAAATAGCTGTTCATTGCCTCCTGGTTTTCATTCGTTGTGTCACTAAGACCAGTATGAAATTCAAAAAGTCTACAAACCCCGTATGGCAAATAATGCTTATCTTAGAAATCAAGAATAATTTATCTAAAAACGTTAAGTCTTTTTTTTGTTGTCAGCTGGTTTTAAACATCAGTTATCATTTAGTTATCTAAGTTATCCAAAAAAGTGAATTGTTACTATTATAATAACATTTCTCATGATGATATTAGTGATTATCAGATTATTTCGAACTGTGCATTAAATTTTTTTCGATAATTTGATGTGCATTAAATTGCCTATGCTGTTCTAGAACTTTGCCCTTTCGACTATTTGTTAAAGGAATTTAAATCATTTTTCCAGGTTTAGAATCACTGTACTTGTATTTATCGTCATCTAATGTCTGTTTTTATTTCAATTAATATCAATATTTAACTGGAGTTGAAAATGTAGACCATAGAATAAAAACTCAGTATTTTTTAAAACGTTAAGTAGTCGCTGAGGCATGACCTCAAAATCTTACGTTTAGTATTTAATGAAGTTGTTGATTCGCACGAAAGATGAGTAGTCGTCTATTATAACCAAACAGCTGTCCGGTGATGTTTTTCTGGTTTACAATGCTGATCTAGCTGAAGTCAGTACATTGTCTTAATTCACCCATTATCATATGGATTAAGTATGCATATACCCGTCTGTGCCATCAGTATTTTGAAGCTTTTTCACTTATTTCAGAGGACATTTTCAATAGTTAAACGATTAGGTTTTCAGTTTTTTCGGTCGTTAAATTGGGCCAATAATTGTTAAATTATATGTATGTTTATGAAGAATGATAAACTATCATTCAACATATATAACTTAGATGTTGATTCACATTTAAGTTTACTTTGAATGTTTCCATTTAATGTTTTTTTGTATGATTTACACGCAGAATTATCCATCAAATGTCGATGTAATGCATATTCTTTTGAAAGCCAGAGCATTCTATACAGATCGCCAGATTTGAAGCCTTATCTTTTCAACTGTTAGATTATTTTTTGTTATGACCACCTATTCTGAACAAGAAATAGAAATGTAAATGTGCTATATTTAAATGTGTGTACATGTGTATGCGCATATGTTCGTACTCACCTATCCACGAGTGTTCTTTTTTTTCTTCTCTTTCTCTCCTATTTACTAATCTCAAATATTTCTCCTTTATTTTGATTGAACATCAGTTACTTGGTGACTGATTACAAAACATCGTTTTGATATCTTTGATGATTAAAATTACTGTTATTGTTATAATTTATTTCATATTAAATTTGTAATATGATCACTTTTATTTTGGTCTCTTTTTCCCCATCCATATTCTTTTTTAATAAAATGTTAATATTGTCTTATTCTAAATTGTTATTGCATCTTAATGGTAGTGCACCAATGATTTTCTCTTTTCCCTGATTATTAAATTTAAAATGGTTGTTTGAATATTACGATATATTGTTCAAGACAGTTACCTTTTTCTTTCTGAATTTTTACTTTCAGAATGATTATTTTTTTGTTGATTTGAAAACATTGAATTAAATCCTCATTTTGTAACACTATTGTTTAAATAGACATGTGTAATTTCAAAGAGAATGATTTATGTTGTATATTTATGAGAAGTGTTTGTTTGTTTTGTCAAATATTATTTGTACACTTATGTCAGTTTAGATATTCTTTGAACTATAATTAAACTCTGTAAATAAGGAATGGCTTAGTGGTTGAAGCATTAAGCATTCGACTCAGTCGAAATACTCCTATCCACATAGCTACTTGGTTTCATTAACACTTAAATGAGAAAGTCTGACAAAGCCGAGTACACTCATTCTCACTCAGATATTAATTTCAGTTTTCTCTAGCTGTCAATGTGGACATGGTTTTGAGAACTAAAGAGCTACAGGTTTTTATTAATTTTAAGTACTGTTAAATGTTTCACATAGTAGTTATTTAAATAAACTACAAACATCGAGGTTTTCAAATGTTCTTCATTAACTAGATTTGAGTCTTAAAATATTTTTCTATTCTAGTCTAGAAATGTAATGCAGTAAATCTTCAGTAAAATTTTCTCCTACTTTAAGTAGTATGAGAAGTACTGTAAAATTTATGTGCTGCATTTATGGCTTGCATCCAACGAACAGTCATGAATCTAAGACTCAATATGATACCCATAATTTGTAATTCTTTTTGACCACCTTTCATTCATCTGAAACAGGAAACCAGCGAATCTTGATCATATGCACTGGTTTACAATTTCCTGTCTATGAAATAAAAATTTACTCCTGATCAACATAGAGCTGATTGAGTGCATATTTACTTACGTTCTCTACTCAAACTTTTCCATCGTAAGATATTTGTTCGATGTGACTTTGGGGCCTCGTCATCACATATTTTCTTCCACAATTCTTAATATACGTATTGTTGTACCAGCTGCATTCTATACTAACGGTATGGGTTGGTTGACTAAATTGATGTACTATCAATTCAGTTTGATCTCATAACGTTAGCTATTTATCTAGCGATATTAAATGAAATCGTCTGTTCTATTACACTAGTAGTTAAATTTATAAACTCTTAATTGTTATCGCCACAGCGTGGTTTCTATCACCCTGAACGTTAATTAGTGTTATTTATCAGACTACCGTTTGAAAGTAATCATTTTATAACGAAATTGTTAGTAGAGCAACGAACATGTTCAAGTAAAATACAAGCTAACTTTGGATTTCGTGTGCAATAGAAAAGTGTTATAATCCCAGCTGGTTCGCTGACTTTGAAACTCGGTTTGTATTGATCTGGTCGATATATCATCTAGGATATTTGTTATTGCAAAGCATTTCTGACAAATACCGATAATTGTGTACAATTGGTTGTGTTTATGAGATTGAATAAATCAAGAAATACGAAGTAAAGTGATATTATTCTGTTTCAATCGTCTTTCATGCTTCGTTCATAAGTAGAATCTGTAGTAGCGATGTCTCCTAGTTTGAATATTTTATGATAAGTCAATTATGAAAATACCACACTTTTTCCAATGTATCACCGGTGTAGTCGAATACTAATAATCACAGAGTGGAAATATGAAACCTAGAACACACTTAATGAGAAGTTGGTTGTAAACAGCCTCTGTCATTTCCCCCTTAGTCTTTTCTGTCATTCGGGCTGATGGGGGATTATCAATCCAGTCCACTGTTTTTGTGTTCTTCGGGAGTAAATTATCTTTTAAAATGGACCACTAGACAGGATTTTTTTTCACCTAACCACTTATGTTCGAGACAGAAGCATTATTTGTCATAATCAGTAACGTCGCGATGTTCGTTTAAGTTGTGTGCATTCACAATCGTTTTAGTTATTGCTGTAGAAATGAGATTTGTTCGTAAAAGGTCGATTTATAATTAGGAGATTACGTCATGAAATTGGAGAGCGTAGACAATACAGTTTCGTCAAGATACAAGTATAATGTAGCCTAATCAAAATTTGGCTTGAAGTTGATTAATAAATAGGAAAACGTTTGAACCAGATTGCCAGGCGAAATGTTGGTTTTACTTCAAATTCATTCGCTGAGATTTTACAAATATATTATTCCTATTTAATGTCTTACATCCACTCGGCGCCCAAATACTGTGAAACTATTCGCTCTAATTTAGACGAAAGTTCTTATATGAAGTTGATTAATGTTCAAGGCAAATCCTTATTCGTCTCAAAAATATGAAGTATTGGTTTATGTCACAGTTAAGTGGCTGAAGAAGTCACGGTTTAATATCCGGTTTCTGTCTTGCTAGATTACTCAGTATGAAAGGCAGGTAATAGATTTGTCTCTTAGCATCGTGGAATGATACTGATAATAAATTCACTATATTAACTTATAGGAATATGAACTTTCATGGGTTGACAATTTTGGGACAAGTGGTTATCTTGAGAGCTGGTTTGAAGTATAGTAAACATTATCACACTATATCATTGCATTTGTATATAATTTTACTTACCACTGATGTAAATGATGTGAGGGGCCACAGATCTCCTTCTAATCTTAGTGTAATTTTAGAGAATTTGCAGACTACGGTTCCTAATCAGTTGAATTGGCTCGGCAACCTTGATTCATTTTCTCTGTGTAACTCTTAATAGTCATATCCTATACCTTTCACTGTTTTTTTATCAATTTCTTTTGAAAATTCATTTCTGTTTTCTACTAATTTTTGTAATATTCTCACTGATATTCCTTTGTTTTTCCTCTTGTTAACTTCTTCTAGTTGTACTCATGTGATGGTGATAGCTTAAAGAGACATATATTTGTACGAGCGAGACTTATAATTTTAATTTTAGCTGTACCAGTTTGAAAATTGATCAATAAATTACATGAGGACATCCGTTAGACTTTATGCTTGCTCTAGTTTTGTTTAACTATTGCAAAGGTCTAATGAAAGTAAAACACTTTTTTGGGTGTGGTGCACTAAATTTACTTTTTGAATAAATTTACTGTATAGAAAGTTTGACTGATTTTATGAGTCTATTTTATAAGGTCATTAAAGTAAAAGGATTAAAGTAGAAAATAATGTTATAGGTTTTGGGACTTCGAATTAGATATTTCTTTAATAATATCTTGATATATTGATCAGTGACAGAATGCTTTCGACGGCAGTAAGGATGGACTAAAATTAATTGGACCATACTTACTCAAGTTCTCGCAGGTGGAATAGGAATTGTAACTGAACTACTTCATTCACACAGTAATCGAAACTTTAAACAGATAACTTAATTTTTATAGATTAACAGCTTTCTGTGATTGGACACGAATATGGAGTGGCCAAAATAACGCTATCAGCTAGTTACAACTCTGGAATTTCCATGACGTTCCTACATTCATGGCTAACATTAAAGTGACTGTGAGTATCTTTGTATCTCTAAGGGTAAATTTTGAGGGTATACCCATAAAGATTAGAGAAACATTGATTGATTTAAGTGTTATCGAAATATGTGCTCAATTCGCCTATAGCCACACTTTTTTGTCTCCATTAAAATTATTATTTAATTGGTTGTAAATAATGTCCTTGTGAGATCTGATTAGTGGAATTCTATGGAAAACATTTACATTTGATTGGATGTTGAATTTTTATGAAATTTATGATTTGAGAATTTTCTGGAACTCGTTTCACTAGTGTTTAACAATAAATTTTCTTAAGCTACTTCACATTGATACATAGTTAATGAATATTTTTGTCACACTATATAATGTACGAAAAATGTGATAGGTTAGATATCGATCAATATAATAATGTAGAAGTAGAAAATTATAGACAGTAAGATATGTAATGACTTAGCAAATTTAAAGGACTTACGTCTGTTTCCCATCATGAAGGAGTATAGGCCACGCGCCAACATTCTCCATCCATGTCTGCTTCAAATTCCCAATGCAATGTGTTTTGTGGTCTTCATATTAAATGCTGTTCGTTGTCACAATGGATTTATCTCTAGTAATATTCCTAACGAATGTGATAAATATGTTCCGAATGAGTCGAATTCTAGTCATATTTGTTATGTTATTGTATCAGATGTTGGATATTCTCCAAACCAATGTGTGTCGAGTAGAATCACTGGTCAGTGGTATGGTGAATCAGAGGGGACAGCAAGTTTTCCCGAAGCAACCACAAAACCAGTTTGCCCAGATATGAAGTTTGCACAGGTAGAAAATCCAAATCAAGTCCAAGATTATCCTAATGAGTGTGAGGCAGATGCATGTTTACCATTCGATTGTTTCGCAAGTGAATCAAGCCTATATGAATCACATGTGTTAGTTACACATATCAATGCATACTTATCTGTGTATTCTAATATGAAGAGGAAAAGAAATATGTATCATAATTTTTATGCAAGTCAATGTCACATGATGGAATGCCTCAAATTACGTGTCAGTGTGTATCCCCAAATACAAAGCTTAAGAGGATGCAAAAACCTTTACATAACTGGGCAGCATCATTGATGAACAAGGTGGATCTGACGCAGATGTGAAGGTGCGGATCGGCAAAACGAGAGCAGCATATTAACAGTCGAAGAACATCTGGAACTCAAAACAACTGTCAACCAACACCAAGATCAGAATTTTCAATACAAATGTCTAGACAGTTCTACTGTATGGGGCGGAAACCTGGATAACTAAGAAAGTCATCATCCGGGAGATACATGTGCTTATTAACAGTTGTCTACGCAAGATACTTCGGAGCCGTTTGCCAGACACTATCAGCAACATTCTACTGTTAGAGATAACAAACCAGATTTCAGCAGAGGAAGAAATCAGGAAGAAGCACTGGAAGTGGATAGGACACACAATGAGGAAATCACCCAATTGCGTCACAAGACAAGCCCTCACATGGTATCCTGAAGGCCAAAGGAGAAGAGGAAGATCAAAGAACACGTTACGCCGAGAAGCGGAGACAGACGTGAAAAGAATGAACAAAAATTAGATAGAACTAGAAAGGAAGGTCCAGGACAGAGTGGGTTGGAGAATGCTGGTCGGTGGCCTATGCTCCATTGGGAGTAACAGTCGTAAGTAAGTAAGTAATGTCGGTTGACGTATCTGGTTTTAGAAGTATGCACTGTGAATGTGTATCGTTCCTGCTTTCTGGCAGTTATTCAACGGGAATGAATACCTGAAGCATCTTCGTCTAACTATGCACTTCATTTTATTTGCTTTGACATAGTATATTCATTCATAACTTATTCCTACAAACGCTAACATTTAAATACTAAAATTCCTTGCGGCTTAAAACTCAAGGAGTCGGTGATAGTAGAGTTGTAAAGTTATTTGGGCTATATTTATGAACTATTCTCCTCCTTCCTATTAAGGTTGTAGTTAATAAGTTCACAGTTAACTTTATTTACTCTAATAATGAATAAAGTATGTCAATGACATTTTAAACATTGAGTAAAAATAGCTAACTCATTAGAAGATATTTATGGGCGTATACAGTGTTATCGTTATGGATGTACAAACGAATGGGGAGTTTGATACGTATGTTCAAGACTACAATAGCTAACTTCATATCCATCAATAATTTTGTATGGAATTTCGTAATAAATCTTTTAAATGTTTTGAACGAAATTAATTCTAAACGTCCACGAACCTAAATGAAAAAAGACTTCAAAGCCGTGCCTATTTTTTATATTGTGTCATAATATATATATTGTTCATTAACATTGAAATTAGATTATACACCATCCAGATGACATTAAAAAGCCATTCGTTAAATTTCATATTGAAAGTTAAACGTAATGCCAAGAAATCTCATAGTAACGTACAATTTATAGACCAATGTAACACCCATTTTTCCGCAGCAATAAAGATAACCATCAGTTAAATAGTACGTAAACATAATTTTATGTTAAATTATAATCTTAAAACTACTGAGTCAGGTGAAGAAATTTAATTGTTTAATATATATACCAAATTCCGAATGAGCAGTTAATTATTCATTATTAACCAGTGATCTGGATTTTCAAGCGTGAACTTGGATTTAAGAGGATATAAACATTTCACTGAAGATGTCTTTTCCAGTAAGGAATAATAAATTAAGCAATAAATGCAAGTGAACAACAGCTGTAATAATGTAGAATTATTGACCATGTTTCTTCTTAAAAAAAAAATCAGTTGTATGGCGTTAAACATAATTAGAACCGACGTGTAATGTTTAAATATTCTACCCTTTATTACTACATAATTCAGCAATTTAATTCAGTACACATTTTTTTAAGCGAAAGGGAATATTTGTAGTCAACGTTTTGTTGTAGTCTAATAACAGCAAATGTACAAAATCACAACACTCCAATAATGGTAAATTATATATAACTTCATGTAAAGTACTCTCATTTATTGAAACTGTGATAATAATAATAGTATGAATTTTTGCTATCACCTACTAATTAAACAACCGCACATAGATAATATTAATTATGTCAAAATGTCTATTCAGGTTGTAAAATACACCTTATGAAAAGACTGCGATACACACTTATAAATCGTTAAAGATATAAACCCTTCAGTTCCTTTTAATATTTATTAACGACTTATTAATAAGGTTTACTAAATCGTCTACAATCTAATTTCTTTTCAACTACTGTGGACTGTATGCCATCTTTACTCTGTTTACACACAGAACACAGTAAATTAAATACGGAAGGTGAATAATATATTTTTACAACAACAAATATTACAATAGGAAACATTTAATCTGATGCGATTAGTGAAGATTTCTGAAAATCAGGTTTCGAATGACCCGCATATGTCTCTGAAAAATATTCGGTATAATGACTTCACAAAAACTACATAAAAAACTAATAGTTAGCACTGATATAGTAATCTACCGTTTTGGATGCGTAGCATATTTTGATATTGTTTTGTTGATGCACGTCTCATAGTCCATGCATGAAAGCATCTTTTTAGGTTGTTATCCATATCACTTTGTTCTTAAGAATTTATTGAAATAATGTCCCTGTGTCACAATCCTGACAAAGTTTCTTTTACCTGTTGCTCGTTTGAAGAAATTTTGGAACTGACTTATCATCGAGGAAGTTTCTCGACCAAGAAAGGCGAAACAAATTGATATTTTCATGAAATTCATATCGAGTGCAACAATCTTATACAGAAATAAGTATTCGTTGTTTGTTTTGTATCTGTGGAGACGAGACAATCTGGCGGCTCTTAGGATAGATGAAACCCATTGGATGCAAGCTGAACTGTTATAACTTGTGGCCGAGTGGATGCCCAGTTAATGTATGACGTGATAATACCGCCAATTAGCGAGTAGCGAATTATCGATCGGACCAGTGACACACGAAACCCGTACGAGCAGTCTAGAGTACTTATCGGTTCTGCTTTCTGCCTAGCCCAGTCAGTTAAGTCCGTGACTCCAATAAAAGCCTCTGCGGTATGAATCAGTATATTTTAAACACACTGCGCCTATATACCAATCAAACTGACCACATCGTAACATAAAATAGAAAATAGCATTTGTACAAGAGTTAGCCAAATGTGGCTGTGAATGTGAGAGGCAGTAATTAATAGACTGGGGATAACTCAAGAACGATAAATCGTATAATGATAGTTCATAGGTTAAAAAAGCTTATAATAAAAGGAACATGAATGTGGATATTTAAGTTACTTAACAATTATACAATAGGAAATATACGTATCATACTGGTCCATAAGTAGTTCTCGGAAGGTACCATTCATAATTCTCTTCGGGATATAGCAAAAATGAACCACGTTAAATGCAGCAGTGGCTGAAATGAGTAGAGGCCTGAGGTATTCGAGCCCCGATTCCGTTGGCTTCCGCATCCATGAACTATTTTGGTAAGTCAATACATTGCATTCATCGTTGTGGTGAACGTTTCCACGAATTAAAGTCCAGTGTTCATCTACCTCCTTGGAAAGTAATAAACACTGAATAACTGCATTTTGATGAAGGACAGGGCGAAACAGCCTTATAAAATGCTTACACTTACTTCTTTCTTTGAGGATGATTGGGATTTCTTCTGACAGTATTACGACCAATTCTACATCACACCAGCTTAAAGAACGGTTTCTGATCCCGATCGAACTAGGGATCACGTATGACAAAATGTTACCTGCTCGAATTCTCTTACTGTATTCTCGAACGCTTCCAGAGAAGGAAACGGTTCTAGAAACACCATACTCCGAAATAAACTGCCTTTGAATATAAAAACGTTTAAACTTGAACCTGAAATAGTAATAGCAAGCTCTCTGTCATCAAAATGCTTGTCATCTCAGCATTTATCAGTTTCTGTATCACTAGATGGTAAACCAATAATAACCAGTAGGTCTGAGAAAATATATAATTTAAACGAAAGTCGATTTAATGTTATTTTATATTCATTGACTGTAATTTGAGCATCTATTCCACATTTTATTTCCAATGCTAATTAAACACATGATATCGCATCACCGAAAAACGATTTTTTGATTTAAGAACATTGAGACTTTTATTACTTGAGCTGTTATTCATATGGATTTGTGATTTTTTAAGGTTACTTTGACATTTACTTTTATGTACTCAGAACTCTTTATATCAGCTGATTTTCAATCGCTTACTGTAGACCCATTGTTATCCTAGTATTTGTCATTGTAGGAAACATACTCACTACTGGTTTGAACTGATATTAAACAACGTAAACACAAATTAGCTAGATTCCTCTACGATTTTAGCATATCCTCTGTTCTTATGATCTTACAGCACTTTTGAATAATAAGAACAATATTTCCTCAACCAATAACTATAAGTATTTGTACATAAAATTGATTTTCTCTTTGGAACAATTTTTCAGTAATAATCAGTATATCAGTAGTACAGGTTTCGACCTACCTGTAATAATGATACTTTCTGTGTATCTATAAAAACAATCTATGTCAACAGATTGATGTAAGAAGCAGGCTTGTACAAATGTCATGTACATGTAATTTCAGTAATAAATTATTATCATCATAATACATTAACATACATTGTAGTAAGTAGAAATATCGCTAATGGAATCATGATAAACTATGGGATTGTCTGGTATTTGTAACTATGTTTTTAGCGATATTTTGTGGTCGTATACGTTGATTTATGAATACATTGCAGGTTTACTTTCTCAAATTTTTCATCTCTCCCATCCACCTATATGATGTATCCTACTCTAGTAAACATGGAAATTAATATTTATTCTGTTGTTATTATATCGTGTTGGAAGTTGTAAATTACAAATACCTTGACAGGAATGCTGTCTTGACTTTTAACGTTACATCGAATAACAAAAGAAACCTGTCACAATATTGAACAATAAATAAATACAACTCTACTAAGAAAGTTTTCTTATCGATGATGTTGTTTATTGATGTTGTAAAATATTATTTATGGTGATTTAACAGAAACACGGGCCTTTTAGAAAAATAGTCTGTAACGGAATATTAGTAAGTTCAGAATTCCAAAGTATCACTAGAAGGTCACGTAACTATCTTAAAGTTAATAAAATGTGCTAAGATGAGCACAGAAGTAGAAAAGATAATTATATGCTTGAAGAAAATAAATACGGCGGGAAGGGAACAAAAAGATGTTAAGTAATAATAACATTGAGTACAAAGCACACACAATTCATGGTGTTACCTATAGAATAAGTGTGTAGCATTTATTTGGAAATAATTACTGAAACCAAGAAATCTTCAGTAAGTATTGAACCAGCTTGGAGTACCAGTCTCTACATTATGAACGTCTCATCTACCTTAATAGATTGACAAATTGTCTTCAATAATATTTATATGTCTGTTTATTCACCATTCAGAGAAAACTAAAAAAACCTACTTTTCATAAATGAGTGAGTGTTGTGTCAAACACTGTATTTCTCTGCAGCTATGAGTATTACTTTCAAAAACATAATATAACTGTACACTACTGGGATTTGACTAAAGATATATTTGAGTTATTTTTCGTCTATTTTGAATTATTAAGTGAGAAACAATGATATAAGATCTCGGAGTAATGTGTAATGTGAGCATATAAATAGTTTCATAGTCGAAAGCATGAGTCAATTGAAGCTAGACCACCATGGAAAACCTGGAAACACTGAACGGTCGTTTCGTTCTATTATGGGACTCCTCAGCAGTGCGCATCCACGAACCCGCACTCGTGAGATTCGAACCCAGGACCCACCAGTCTCGAGCCAGAGCCCTTAACCGATAGACCACTGAGCTGGCATCCAACGGTGTTAATGTCTAACTTCAACTGATCCACGAAGTTGAGCAACTATTCACCAATTGGCTCTGGCTCGAGGCTGGTAGGTCCTGGGTTCGAA
>NC_031495.1:31928248-31931246 GCF_000237925.1 Schistosoma mansoni
GGTCCTGGGTTCGAATCTCACGAGTGCGGGTTCGTGGATGCGCACTGCTGAGGAGTCCCATAATAGAACGAAACGACCGTTCAGTGTTTCCAGGTTTTCCATGGTGGTCTAGCTTCAATTGACTCATGCTTTCAACTATGAAACATACTAAATCTCCACAAAAACCCTTTCTGATAATTAATATAAATAGTTGTAAATTTGTATTTTTCGGGGCTATTAGAATTTGTATTACACATCAAATACTGTGAAACAATTCGCTCTAATTTGAATGAAAGTTCTTATCCATGAAAATAGTTTTAATAAGTTGTTTAGAAGATAAAATAAAACAGATCTCATGAAGTAAAAACAAGACATTTTACTTATCCTACCGAGTAATATACTGTTTATGACACAATAGACTTGCTTATTATAATCTGTGATTTCTGTGATCTAGCAGATTTTAGATTTCTTTCTTTCTTTAAGAAAGTTAAACGAATAGATATTTATCAGAAGGGGGTTTTGTGGAGATTTTAGTAATTTTATATAGTTGAGATCATGTGTCAATTAAAGCTAGACCACTATGGAAAACCTGGATTCCCACAATAGTACGAAACGGCCGTCCAGTGCTTTCAGGTTTTTCCATGGTGGTCTAGCTTCAATTGACCCATGATATCAACTATATAATATAGATATTTCACTTCAAAGATCTTACTCTTCATCCGTATAAATCTTAATTGTGATAAATGATAATTATTCTTATATTTCCATCATTATGATAATTTTTGAAATGTTCTTAATCTAATTATTAGTGGATAGATTTTGAACTGCTACAAATTGTTCTTCATCTTATTTTTCTGTTTACATAAATATCAAATTAATTCTTACATCTTCAATTGCTTATGTATATGATTTTGTAAATTTATTTATGAAATGATTTGAATATTATGCAAGAAAATAAACATTATAACACGAACATTTCAAAAATGAATTTCATGATGGAATATAACTTCACTTACTTAAAGTTATTATTGATTCATCTGAACTTCAGTCAGTGGGAGGATGGTCAGAGAGCAAAACGCAACGGTGTGTGTTTCTAACTCTTCGTGTCATTACTGCCCCGTTTACTCGGACAGTGCACAAGCAACTGTGTATCAAAACCCTATTTAGAAAAGCCTGTTCAACTGCCAAATCTAATGTTATAGTAACCCCGGTGAGGTCACGAAAAGAATCAATCAAGGTTCCACATACACAGAAGGCAGATAATGCTTATTCTCTGTATTGACGGAGGTCAAACGAATGACCAAACTTGAATCCTGGTTACTTGTTTTGAAAACGCAACGTACATTGAAAGCTCAAAATCTCAAAGTCATAGTTAAGGAACCTATTGTCCTATTCGACATGTCTTAAAATTAAAAGCTCCAACATATAGTTTACGGCGCAGGTTCAGAAGATTAGGAATAAAACTTCGTGAACTTAAGTGGTTAGCATTGATGATAGGTAGTGATAAATCCAGAGAACGGTTAGTAGTTTGAATAGAAGGAACGGTTGATCTGATAGTAAACAAGAGATTTTCGAGCGCCGTTAGAGAATATGTTCTCATGAGGAACCTGGAAAAGGAACTGGATTAGTAGTGGTCTTAGTGACCTGGGGACATGATTGCTGAATATAAACGACGATTATTTGGAACTGGTGGCAGTACAACCTGATTTCTAGAGCTTACAGGTTTGTTAGCTCCATATTTTCAAAGAAGCTTCCCAAGTACTTCCTTGCGTTGAGAAAAAAAGGTAGATGCTGGTTATCGGAGGGAAACATGTGACTGCAGTCATATAGTCGCCAGTCCAACATCTGTTTGGGAACTGGAGTTGTTGGTTTTAGTCTTATCATTATCCAGTCGACCTGCTCCATAAGGTAGGACCTAAAGTGACAAGTATCCCAGCCAAAATAGACCGACAGGGTGACCACCATTAGCAAACCCGGGCATCATGTCAAAGGAGCGGCTGTATTCATTTTTTTTTATTGTATGTATTTGGATGTGCCACGATTTCCAGTCAGGAATAGTTTTATTTCGTGCAATTTTATCTATCCTGCCCTAATTTTTACTTTCTAATATATTTCAGCGCTTCGATTCATAATGGACAGTAGCTTAGTAATCAACTTTAGTATTATTTTATGCTTAAACTAATAGTTCGTTTTTACTGGCAGTTTATCAATCACTTAGGGAACGAGTAAATGTCTAAAATGACTGTCTATTTTTGTCAGTACTTACTACTATTCTTGAGTTATTTTGAACAACGAAGAAGTAACGAAACACTATACTTCTTTTTTATAATTGTCATAGATGTGAATTTGTGATAAGAACTACAAATTTCCACAAATTACCTATCTTAATTTTAAGTGACAAGGTCCATGTAATTGGGTTGATTACAGTGGACTGAAACTGTTGTTAAACTATAGAGAAATATATTTTATTAAATTTAGTTCACGATAAATAATTCATAGTGGACAGAAGCTCAGTAATCAACTTTAGTGTTTCCAGGTTTTCCATGGTGGTCTAGCTTCAATTGACTCATGCTTTCAACTATGA
The DNA here is from genome assembly GCF_000237925.1 of Schistosoma mansoni. Classification (NCBI taxonomy): domain Eukaryota; kingdom Metazoa; phylum Platyhelminthes; class Trematoda; order Strigeidida; family Schistosomatidae; genus Schistosoma; species Schistosoma mansoni. The sequence continues at coordinate 31,930,812 of NC_031495.1, forward strand.
AACGTACTAAATCTCCACAAAACCCCTTCTGATAATTAATATAATCATATGCTCACTAGTGACTTCGGGAAGTACATCCGGGAGCTCTAGTGAGAAGCAGTGACCAGTGGAGTGCAAATCACGTCTGTCGTGAGATACGAACTCACTGAAGACAATTGGTGAATGGTTGCTCAACTTCGTGGATCAGTTGAAGTTAGACATTAACACCGTTGGATGCCAGCTCAGTGGTCTATCGGTTAAGGGCTCTGGCTCGAGACTGGTGGGTCCTGGGTTCGAATCTCACGAGTGCGGGTTCGTGGATGCGCACTGCTGAGGAGTCCCATAATAGAACGAAACGACCGTTCAGTGTTTCCAGGTTTTCCATGGTGGTCTAGCTTCAATTGACTCATGCTTTCAACTATGAAAAATGCTAAATCTCCTCAAAACCCCTTGTGA
>NC_031495.1:31931446-31947257 GCF_000237925.1 Schistosoma mansoni
TTCAATTGACTCATGCTTTCAACTATGAAAAATGCTAAATCTCCTCAAAACCCCTTGTGATAATTAAAATAAAGCCGATTTTCTTTGATTTTATTCTATATATAATGCAAAAAATATTCTTATTGAACAATAGCGTCGTTTATTGAATAGTATCAAAGTTAGTTTGGTGATATGCTTAGAAACCGTCTGATAAGTGTAATTTTTTTATATGTTAAAATGAGTTATAAATTTGCTAGTCTTACGAACATTATCAATGATAATACTTTATAAAATTATCAAAACCAAGTAAGATAAATATATAGAGCTTATCTATTTTGGAAATAATGTAAATAATCTACAGAAACATACGCGTTCATGAACGGCAGAATAAAATGTAATTACAATACTTTTTATTTTCAAATATGGTGTAAAGTTGTGAAACAGTAAATATCCATATAAGTAGATATACATATGGATAATTAGTAAGATTACGACAATTAATATTTAAATGTGGTAGGTATAAACTCAATAACTAACACTATAAAATCACACCAAATTACATTGGGTTATATGGAGTAAAAAATACAAAATGAGAAAAATGATTAATTCAAATTTATATGCCGCTGAATTTAATTTTTGTTTGTATTCACAAACTTTATCAATAAACTCATATAAGTGTTACTTATAAGGCGTAACAATGATTTTGAATGTTAGATCATTTAATGAAAACTATTTCATCCTGAAATACTTATTGATCATTTAATTTACCCCCCCCCCGAAAAAAATATGGTAGAACAATTTTAAAGAAAAAACAAATGACAGGAGGAGTATGTTTAAAGTGTAAAAATTCAAAGGAAAAATTGAATGATTTACCTTATTAAGGATGACGGATTTAAAACGGTAAATACATGAATCAAAAAAACAACAAAAGTTTGATATTTTAAAGATTAGTTGGAAAAAAAAGGCGAGGAAACGGCACTCCATGCAGAGAAATGTATTGAAATCAGATTAAAATTATGTACAAATATGTTATGTACAAAATTTCCGATGCTTAATTCTATTACTGAAAGAAATACCCAGTTAAGTTCATATGAATCAAATGTTGGAAAGTATGAACTTTATGTGACTATGCTCTCGAAACCCCAATGAACTTGTATGCAATTAATGAACATTAATATTGTTCTTAACAACATGAATAATACATATGAGTATAGTTTTTCGGAATAAATTCCCAGAATACTTATAAAGTCCAAAAGAGAAATATTTGTTTGTTGATTTTACTATGGAAATTAAAAATCATACGGTTTTATCGCTGATTTCTTTCGACCAGTATATATATATAGAGGCTTGTTTACTTTGGAAAAGAATAAACATGTATTTTACTTCAACTCAATTTAATTGTTTTACACACATATTATTCTTCAACGAGGTCATATTTTGACTTATTATAATGAGTTTATGCAACGTGGATATATATTTTATTTCCCTGCAATCAGAAACGATTAAAAATGTTGTTGCCTAGCATTAGTGAATTTAAGTAACAATGTAAATTGAAGTAATAGATAAATTGATAATATGAATGAGTTAACGAATATATAAAAGAATGGATAAATAAATCAATATACAAAAGGGAATATTATCCGTCACTTTTTGTTTTTGAAAATATACATACGAATGAGAATAAATAACATTGAGAATGATTATAGGTGTGGTTAATTGTTTCTCATTGTATTATCTGATGTATTACTGATCAAGAAAAGTATTTGAGAAAACTATAAAACCTAATTTATGAGCGTTTATTTCAGTTATTATATATATATAATTATAATGTATTGGTATATGTAGTAAAGATGTTGGGTTGTGCATAATAAAAAGGTGCAAAGTAATATCTATGAAAATAAAACACATTAAGACTCTGTTATTAATAATTAGTATACAAGCACATAACAATATACATATTACACTCATTTACTCTTATGTATAAACAATAAATATTAGTACTGCACATTGTCACTAGGATTTACTTTTTTCTAGAAAAAAATTGTCAAAAAATTAATGAATGAGAATAAACTTATCAATCATGAAGTAAGGTGAGAGAAAACAATCTTAACAGTTTATTTGATTAGTAAATCTACGTTTTTTTTTTAGGTTATAAATGAAAATGATTGTATGATTGTATTATGGAAAGAGAGAAATAAAGGCAAGGGAGAAAATAATGAAGTACAACTATTTATATGTTTAAAACTATTAAATGAACTAATAATAATAATAAAATAATAATGATAATATGTGTCAATATTGTCATGATTAATGTCACCGTTAGTAATTTTCTATCGAACAATTAAACGAAGAAATAATAATAATAACAACAACACTGAAATCTGTGATATATATATTTGATGAATTGTGCATAGTTTTAATGAGTTATTTAAATGGATGTTGTATAGGATAGTAATGGAATTATGAGCATTGGATTCTCTCATTTTCATAATTAGATAAACTTTGCTTTAATGATGATATTTGGATATATATATATATATTTCATATGATATAAAATTAGATGCTTTACTTATTAGATTGTGTAATGCTGTTACTGAAGGTAATTTTCCTCTTTTTCTTGTCTCATCTCTTCGTTTATTTGTTGTTTTTTTAATAATTAAAAACCTTCAATAATACAGTAATTTTCTAAACCAGCTAAAAGAATATAAACAAACCATAAGAAAAATAAAAATGAAGCTGAAATATATTTTGCAACTTTTGGACCACCCAATTCACCTCCAATAGATTTTTTACGTCTATATAATATTAAGAAAATTGCCACTAAAGCAAATATACAATATGTAGTAACAGAGAAACCCAATGATCCCGGTTGAACTAAAAATTGTGTTCCTTTAATTGCATGATATATAGCAGCTATACTCCAGCCTAGACCAATGCCTAAGAATACATTTACAGCATTGCTACCAGTTACATTGCCAATAGATGAATCAGCGTATTGATCACCGACAGCAGCAACTTTACTTGCAAATGTATCTAAAACCATTTTAATGTGTAGAAAATGAAATAGGTTAGATTACTAAACTGTTAAATAAATCTTAACAAAAATATAAGCATTATATATCAGCGATTGTAACATTATAATATATGGATAACCAGTAGCTATATACTTTTTATTTTAGTCAGAAAGTTATTTTAAGTGGTTGATGAACATAGAGTGACGTTATGCATATTTATAGTTAGCTAGCTGACTATATGGTGAAACTGAATTAGTCAGAGATAGTCTTGTTATATTAGTCACATTGTATGGGTTCGTCTATGCAAATGTATAAATAAAAAAATTATTTCAGTTTGAGATTCTACCATGTATTCGTTTATTCATTTCATCACCTTTGTACTGTATTGATAGACACATTTACTTTGAACGCCTTCGTAATAGTAGAAAGATAAACATGAAAGGTGAAAATATCGTACCGGAAAAAAGTAACTTTATTACAAATCACAGTCATCAGTAGATAGAAGTACATCTAAATAAGATAGAGACGTGAAGAAACGTATATTTGTTAAGCGACTATTTTCACGACCATCGTACAGTTTCCTTTATTGTTTTTTTTGGGAAAAAAGCCACTAGCAATTTTTTCTGTAAAATAAGGTCTTGGAGTTGTAATTAAAAGAATATATTTCCAAGTAAACTCCGAATGTTTGTTTAAATTTGGCCACAATGCTTTAGGGAACAATTCCAGCTTGTTGTGGTCACTGTAATATTTTAATGAAAAGAGATAAAGTAGTCAACAGGACAATAAGTCTGAATATCAATTATTTTACAGATCTTCGTAGACTGTTTATTTTTTATGGGCTTTAAAATTATTGTTTGAAATTTAATCAAAAAGGTAAAATTCATTTAGAAACTGTAAACCTTTGATCTAGTATGGAAAATCAACATTATAAGACATTATACAGCGTTCTGTACTTAATTAATCTAATTATACTATAACATTACCTGGTAAACTGGTGCCAAGTGCTACAAACGTAATTGCAGTAACAGCATCAGTCAATCCAATTGAACAACCGAATGATGATGCTACATCTCCTATGACTGCCGTTAAAACACCAATAACTAATATACATACGGTGAAACAAAACCAACCTCCTCCATAATCTAATAATAAGATTAGTAAAGAAAAACATTATTGCTACTGTATAACTAAACAACAAATAATGTGCATAAAAAATTATATATATATATATATATTAATTTATTCATTTATATCAAAGCCATATGGCAGCAACATTTCGGAGTTTTGATGATTATTTTTTAGTAAAATCAATAATTGTCAACAAATTACTCTTGTTCACAGGCTAGACATGACAAAAACTAGCATGAATTGCCAGTTATTTCTTGAATAAACATTATAATATGCTTATAGAATGTGGTCTTTAGTAAATGGTTCATAGCATAAATGCTTTACGGATCTTTTGTGATGACTGTCTACAAATGACAACAAATGCATCCTTGTTGTTATACAATAATTCTAAATAGGTCATAAGATATAAACTAGCACTGCGGATAAGAAATAAGGCTGAATGAGTTAGACGATGAAACTCAGACCACAAGACCATTTGAAGATGATGACAAAAAATTCGTAGTTTAGAAACTCTCAACGTTATTATGTACAAGTTTTAATCACAGAAAATTAGTTAGATATTAAGTGATTTCAATTTGTATTAATATTTATACTACGATTAGCTAATCATGTTGGATGCCCAAAAAACTTCAGATGGTTTAAAAATAAGCTTTAAAATTCCGGTAATTATGTAGCGGAAATTTATGAAGTTCCATAATTTACCCTATAAGCATTTGATATTCACAAATTTTATTGAATACATATTCTACTATCTTTTACATGTCATAGAACTTAATTTGCTAACCCATTAACCTCACCAGTTAAAGATTGCATGACTATCCCCGCTTAATAATAAAAGATTCATGAAAAAAGAATAGAATAACATTAAGAAATATGTATAATTGTTAGCCTAATCTTTACAAAGTGATCTAATGAAGTCACGATTTCATGTTCAACCAATCAAACGGAGTTTAATTAATCTTTCCTGTAATTTACTTTCATTATGTAGATTATTATTCGCATTACTTTTATTCTATATTGAATAGTACTCGATAATGCTGGTATGTATTGGTATATTATTAGTTATGTTAGTTTTACTAAAAAAACACACATTTATATGTAAACCAACTAAATGACGCCAAAATGTCATTTAATTATTAAAACAACTGAATAAATAAATTATTTTAACTAGAATATGGATAACCCGCATAAATTCCTAACCAACAAATACGTGCCAAATTGAGTACAGATTTGTTTTTTTAAATTTTATACTTTGAAAAATTGGTGATTACATAATTGTATTTACAATCATATTCAAGTACAAAAAAACAATATTATAACAACAATAAAAGCTTCCTTATTTATTATTTGTTATAAACAGTTAGTTAAGAAAACATTTCACTAAATCTAATGTTATTACTCGTATTACGTAATCTAGTATTATAATCTTTCTATTACGTCATCTTGGTTATTCGTCGTGTTCACATTTCCTCAATGAATTGGTACTTTAACAAAACATTCTCATATATGTATACCGTTGTACAGCTTGATAAGAAATTCATTGAGAAAAGAGATCCCTATCGCTGAACTTTATGTTTTTAAAAATATATTGACTATCATAACAAAATACCAATTATAATTTCAATATTTTATTGACAATTGAATATTCTTCATTTTAATAATAAAAATGTTTAAACTATATTTTATCTATATCTGTATATCATATATAAGATTAAATTATTCGTTGTAGATTATAGTATATTGAATGTTATCAATACAAGAAATGAACTAAGATAGACTATGATCAAAAATGTTTTCATCATTTAGAAGTGTATCAAGTATTTATAATCTGTTTAGTTATCTTTTTTAATGCTCTTGTAATTTTCTTGTATAATTGTAAAATGAACTAATTATCTGATACAATCTTTGTGACCTTAAGGATAGTGATCAATTGATTTTGAACAATATGAACTAGTATACATAAATATAGAAATGGTTTTCATTGAAGACTGATCGATAGCGTTCTTAAATGTAATGTCATTATATAATAATGATAATGAATAAAGTAACTGATCAGATCTGACTATCAAATTTGTGTCAACTAATTGTGCTTAAAATTAACCTGTATCTTGTTTAAGTAATAAAGAAATGATAATAGAATAATTGATTGAAATTTAATTGTAATGTGTACTATGAAGTTAGGTTTAACAACATGACAGAATGTTATTTGATGAAATAACCAGAAATGCTAATGCTAATACTAAGGTGTATTTGCTTTAGTTTAAACGTCTTTTATTGAATTTCATTATTTAGCATTTTAGAATAACAGTTAAAAGGAGTGATTCATCCAATGTAATAGTTTAGTAAAGAATGAATTTGAAGGAGACCTCGTCAACTGATGCAAAAACAAACACTTGAACTTCAGGGTTTATATTTCGAAATGATTTGAGAGAATTAATAATGCCTCTAAAATTACCACTTGAATATTTATTGATCTGAAACTTAGATACATTTATTTCAACAGCTGATTACCTAATTTATACAAGATTTCGGAAGAGATTATCTAGAAACGTAAAATAAACCCCCATTATATCCAAGTTTTTTCATAATTCTTTGAAAGATTTCGATAAGTGTGAATTATTTTCACCATAAACTTGTTGGACATTCGATGAGTGATGAGGGATAATCTTAAACCTATTTCTTATATTTTAAAAAAAAATTTAATTCATTCAGTTGTAAAGGGCCATAGTTGAAAGTTGATTATCGAAGTAATATTAAAATTGACTAGAATAAAAAAATTTTGTGGAATTCATTAGGATGGGAATGTTTTTTCTAAAATGTACCTGAATCAAAATTAAATTCTGTTTATTATGGTAAATATTTTGCGAAGATGTAAATTAATTAACTTGTTGCCTACAGATTTTGGAAAGATTGTCTGATTAAATAAATTTTTATATTTTTGTCATCGAAAATGTTACATAATTATAGTCTAAACAACTTACTGTATTTCTATACTTTTCGATACAATGTTTATGTAATAAAATATATAACTTCGTACAAACTAATGAAATGTTAGATTAGTTTCATATATTCTCATTATAGAAAAAACAGCAATTTTTTTTATTTTAGCGGAATTAAAAATGATTTTTCACTACAATTTTTATCACTTAATTACGCAAAAAAAATACGTAATTTTATCCACAAACTGGGTTTTATGCTTAGAAGAAGAGACAAAAGGCTAATAATTTTCATCTACATAATCAGTCATTTCAGAATCTAACTAATGTACAGTTGAACTCATCCTGATTACATATTAAGATTAAGTACCACAAGTCGTCCGTTAAGTACAGGTGATGTACAAATTTAACTTCATTCCAGAAAATCACTTCAAAATGTAGTTAAATTACAAGGTTTGCGTTTCACAAATAACCGGGTTAGCATTGAGCTTTCTTGTCCTGTGAACTGATCGAAAGCACAGCTGTTTTAATACTGGTATGTAAATCCGGTTCATATGCTATGTAATAAGTGACCACTTTGTTTATATATAAAGGTATTTTAGCCATAACGAAATAAATATATTTGAAAGCAGAGGAATCGAGTCACTGGGCTAATTCTATTTATCTTCAACCGTTTAACTTTTTTAGAAAAACAGTCAACTAATAGTTCATTTATGAGTTTATTTCCGGTACAGTTGTTTAAACGATTATCTGAATAAGGAAAATGTGAGTGAAATGATCGCAGATGTTTCTGGTGCATTATTTTATTTTCTGAAAACGGTAAGTGTAAAAAGCCCAGATTGTGTTACATTCCAGGTAAAAAAATCAATGCCTCATCATAATATTTAACAAACATTGAATAAATGTGCTCCATGTTATAGAAGCCAATATCCGGTTTAAAGCAACATTTTACCATAACGACAGTATTTATAAGAAAGAAATATTGTCTTTATGATTGACTTATAGACGATTGGTGATTTATAAAATATCTCATCATCTGGCACTATCAAACATGTCTGCTTCTTCGTATCCGCAGAGCGAAAAGATAATAAAAGTTGGACTGTTTGAGTCCGTTACCTGATTGATCTGGTATTATCCTGATTTTGATTGGCTAATCTATCGATTGAATGAATAAACACTATGTTGAGCTTGTAAACTGATAAATTTATTATAGACTCAGGCTTTATTAATTCTTAAGAACCTGAATTGAAAATGTGTTTGTAACAGTGAAATTTTAGTTGCAACGTTTTTCATAAGAGAAGTTGGATTTGGTTTCATTTTAGAATAAACTCGGAAGTAGATTATTAAGTGAAAATCCCAGTATTTCTTCTCTTTTCGCTTCATAGCATAAACCAGTAATTTTTCATATACTTTCTCACATTAAATGTTTAATAACAAATCAGTCCATATATTTGTAGTAAGGAAAGACCAGTAATAAAAACATGGATAATCTACGCATGGATTTCTTGTAATTTACCATTCAAAGACACCGTGTGACAACGCTATATAAAACATTCAATATGAGTACAATTAAGTGATTTGATTATTAAGTAATATACTCCTTAGAGGTAGTTATAAATTATAGTGTGCTTCCGTTTTAAGTAAGTGTATAATTTCACTGTAAACTGTAATAACATGTGCTAATATTTCATTCTTCTGATTGTAATTACAAAATGTAATAAATAATACCTACCTGTTGGTGGGACAAATGCAAAGAGAACTTTCCAGAAAACGGTCAGAAAATGCATCACATAATCCATGCATGTAGGTAATTTTTCTCCTTCATCGTCATCAACATCGCCTCCTTTTTTCAAAAATTTGATATTTAAAACAAAAGTAAAGAGGAAGAATACAATATCATAGTTATGTTGAACAATAAAAATTCCAAGACGTATAAACAGTAATGTACAATGTTTAGTTTCTTGCATTAACTGTAAAAGTTCTATATGATCAATGTGTTTATACATGAGAAAAGAGTTAATTAGCAATTTATTTATTGAAGATGGCATTCAGTAGTCTCAAGAAAACATTTGTAAATAATTAGTGACGGACCGTGAATGAATTCTACATAATTAGTGAGAGAGACTATTTTATCTATCTGTAATGTCGTTGGACAAAGTGTGAAAACTATTGTGTTTTGACTTTTGACAAACGAAATGTTTCAAAATCAACTTAATTCAAAATAACAAAGATTTTTTAATAGAAACAAAAATAGAATAAGGAAAAGCATATGAAGCAATAATTTGTTTACAATTCAAATTAAATATTCATTCTCTGTATTCTACTGTTTTCCTGAAAAAAACATTATCATTACAAATAGAACTCAAGAAATAAAAAGGGTCAAGTTAATAACGAAAAAGTGGATTGAAGCATCAAATTAAACTCATTGTATAAATAAAAAATGATAATTGAATTAGTAGGCAATTGGAACATTGAAAAATGCATGAGACACAGTATTTCGTAAATGCGAGCTGTAGTTATTTTCGTTTTTATCCTGGTCATTGGTTTATATGTTGTCAAAATTAGACGTAAATAAATCTCTTACGTTTTGTCTATAGTTTATGAGTTACAAATGTTGTGCGCAGTTTGAAAAACTCTCTGGAACATAACCGTTTAGAAATAAACGTCTTTTACTACTAATCTTAGATATATCGGTGTTAAGTCTACATAAGATGCCATTACCGCAAACACTTCATACGAGAATTGTTATTGTATTCGGTAGATCTTCGACATGGAAAAACTTCAAATTTCTAAATGCTGATCCATTGAAGTTTATGAACGTAGTGGATTGGTCGTTCAGAACTGACCTGAATAGGGTATAAGCTTACAATTACTATTCTCAGTTGTTCTATATAGGAAATGTGGTGCGACAGTTTAACTAAATTCAGTTTACTTCTGTAATTGAACTATCAATAATATTCTCAATGTAGCTGTTGAACAATTCAATAATATAGTTAAATGAGGATAAAATACTATTTCATTACGTCTTATTATGTGTACCTCACAAATACGCTTTCGTATGTCAGTAAGATGTGATATGCTTTCAAAGTTATCTAAAAAATGGTCTTGTGAGACTGACTGAAGCCTAAGTGGAACTTGTGTGAATAACCCTTGAGTGGTGAATCTTTTAATTCACTTTGATCGCACCTGGTTGATGGTTGTTCTAAGAGAGAAAAATCCCAAAGACAACTAAATGTAGTGATTAATGTCTACTTGACACATTTTTACATTCGCTGAGATTACTGAAGTTCTGCTGATTGCAATTAAATTGAGTGAAAATATCGTCTAAATCTTTGCGGCTTAAGTTATTTTCAAGCATAACTTAGCTTCAATGTTACCTTTTATTGTACTAAAAGCCGGTTATTCGAAAAATATTAACGTGGATCTAATTCAGCTGTTCCACTTATTACTATTATATCCAAAAGACATTTGTACAATCCAGATAAGTAATTACAAATATTCAAATCATATTCTTTAATTGGGACCAATCACTGGATGATATTCGTGGGAAATCAAAATAACAGGCTTAATTGTAGATGAACTACTATACATATATTTGATGGAAACATACTCCTTACTACTAAATGAGGGTTAACTACCTCATCCAAAAAATCACATTTTTATTCTGCTCGAAGAAATAAGCTGTTATTGCCGAGTAGAGAATATTTCAGTAGAATTTAGTTACGTCGAAATAATTCATGACATCTTTTGGGAATGAAGTATCATAGTAAACAGTATTGTGTGTTTATTCAGGCATAACGGTATTCAATTTTAGGAGAATGAAAAATGGATATTATAGTACGAATAAGGATAAGTGAAATGAAAGAAACAGAGTTGGGTAAAGGAAGACGTTATTTATAATGTTTTTACTTATGAAACACAACAAAATATCGCTTTTACGTACTGTTCATCCCAACTTTTAACTTATAGTCAGTGACGTTTAGCGCTCAACAAATTCATTATCATAAAGGACCACGGAAGAAACTGGTTGATAGTGGATGGAATCTGACATTATACAGAATCAGTTTTAGGAATCCACACTTAAAATAATCGGCCTCTTATACTTTGTGACTAGGCAGAACTATTATTTAGCGTGGTTTTTTTGGCATCCATTCATGACGCCTCCTTTGTTGGTCTAACTATAAGACTTTTGGATATTCATTTCAATACAAGTGATTCATGAAATTGAATAGTTATTCACCGGTTGGCGATTCGGTAGTTGTTATCATTTAGTTATTAAAGGTATATCCAAAATATGTACTCAAAATGAAATTATTTGGAAAGCTAACAGAATATGAAACAACGTACCAGCACTGACAGTAATCGCTTCAATGAACTGTTCTTTCCAAGATGATGTACCAACCACCAAGGCCAGTGTCCCTTGTTTAACTAACCTGTCAACAGTGTTCTGAAAAAGATAGATAAACCGATTCGTAACTAAACTTTGTATGAAAACAGTAATACCCTTCTAGTTAATGTTACTAAACGTTATTGAAGTATGTGGAAACTTATGTGGAGTTGAACAAATCGACATTCTTTTATGTAAAGCTAAACTGAGTGGCACTCATAGTACGATTGATTTCGTATTTTAAGTTAAAAAATATTTCTTGTCAGATAAGTCAACCAGTACCGCATTTTGCAAATAAATCAAATACTAAGTCATATATTGCATTATAAATGTCTAAAACATTGAACATAAATATGTTTAACAATAACGAAAAACGTATATCCGTCGAATGTATCAGAATCATTTCCAAAACTGAAGTACTATTTATTTGGTTAACCATTTAAACAAAATATTTAGTATTCCTAGAAAAGTGCGATTGGGAAATAACTCAGTTTTGTAGAGGTGATTATTTAATTCAGTGTCATGGTTAGCGCAATTCACTTTCTGATTATTGGTTCATGTATGCATATTGAAGATAAAAGGTCAACATAAGGACTATTGATATCATCAAGATGTTTACAGACTGATGGCTCATTGATGTTTGGCTGAAAACAAGGCGAACAAAGCTTAATTTGGTGAGAAAATTACATCAATATGAACTTTACGTTGACGACCATTATTTATTTTTATTCACATGATAAGTTGTCATTTTACTGGTAGGCAACCATGATGTTTCGGGCGTTTTTTCTATAAAAAAAATGAACCAAAACTTTAAATTTACATATAGCACTAGCTAAGTGAATGGGGATAAGGACGTTAACTAATGTTTTTTCATTGTTCGAAGTTTCTTAAACATACACACCTAAGTATTTCTGAATAGTTCAAGAAAGCTATTTTACGTTTTCCCATCTTGTATGAAACTAATAGACTATTAAGGTGAAATTTATCTTTAAACATTAACAGTGTGGTAGATTTCTCAAAGTTTTGGTGAAATGTTCTAAGCAGTGAGGTTAACGCACTTGTAAATAAACCAGTAGGTCAATAGTAAAGTTTCCTATGAATCACTCTATATGATACCCTTACTGAAACTGAAAATATTGGATATTTAGCTCTGGCTTAAGAGTTAGCTGAATGCTGATGAAATGTGAACTATGCCTTCAATTATACATTAATTTTGTTGGTTTATTCATATGATCCAAGCACTGACAATGATATATTGTATGATCCATTGAAAGTAATATATCAAATCCAATTATTATTGTTAATTATTAACAAGAAAATGAACTTCAAACAGTTTGAAATAGAAAACGTTATCTAACAATGTCATTATATTATTAGTCATTTAAAATAATGATATAAAAGCTAAGTGAGTTTATGACCGTGTTGCTTGTGTAAATAATACTATCTGTAAAAAAAGTGACTTTGTGTTTAAGTAATAAAAAAACGGAATAAAATTTATAAACAGTTTTGTAGGACAACATTTTGATTATTTAAAGTACAGTGTCCTCATCACTTTTTTGAAACATTAAAAAAAGAGCGAATTCGTGGGCAATATCCACCTCCGCCAGAAATAAACAGTAGAAAGCACAAGAATCAAAGTAAATAAACTACTGTTTTCTTTGTTTTTCCTTTTTCTTTTTTTATTTACTTATTTAATCTAACGTTGTTACTAAAACGAACAAAGATGAATTAAATAATTTGAGGTAAATTGTAAGTGGAATAAATAAATCCTCTACTAATTATATACTGATTTTACTCGTATATCATTTTTGTAATGGGCGGCCTATGCTCCTCCACGAGGGGTAACAGGCGTAAGTAAGCAAGTAAGTAATCATTTTTGTAAATAAGAAAAACAAACTAATAACACTAAATATTTAGTTTAAATATGACGCTTACAAGGAATCGCATTCATATAGAGTATAGGATAAAGATGTTCTCAGAACAAATTTAGGTCAAGAATGTACTGGTACGATTGTATTACCGATGTTTTCATATACAGTATTAGTTTATAATATTGACACGACTACTAAATAATAACGAATAATGAGTACGCCAGTTATAATGTAGATGACAACTTTTATTTTCAAAAAATTCACGAAATATTCCTAAATAACAGGAATCAAGCAGCATAGTAATATTTGTTTACTTAACATCCATCTTCTTGTTTCTTTAGTTAAGTTGCCTAACCCTAAATTTTAAACACTATACAATGGACAATAAATGTTAACATTACTTAACTTAATTTCCGCAAGGATACACTGAAATGGAACATTTGCTATGCATAGCAAATTATTATGAAAATCAGTTATTTTTGAAAAATAAAATATAAAAACTCCTTGTTCATTCATGGAATTGTCCAACGTGAAGAGGAATCAATATGAATTCTATGATTATGCTGATATTATTCGATGTTTATTTGCGTAATCTTATATTTTTATTTGGTAATAAATTTGACTGTTATTTTGAAGGAGTCAATGAATTTGTCTAGCATTACATCTGAGAAGTTCTCCTTTAGAATATGTTGTAATATTTAAACTATAATATGAGTCTGACTGGTGAAGTCATTAAACTCTTGACAAACTTTATATTACTCTAGAACGATAACATTATAAATCTGATAATAAATCACAGAAAATAATTTGTAAAATCAAATTTCGTGTTTAAATAAATACTCATGGATGATATACATTTAGAAGGGGTTTTGTGGAGATTTCAGTATTTTAATAGTTGAAATCATGAGTCAATTGAAGCTAGACCGCCATGGAAAACCTGAAAGCACTAGACGGCCGTTTCGTCCTATTGTGGGACTCCTTAGCAGTGCGTATCCACGATCCCGCCTCGCGAGATTCAATCACTAGTGACTAACATCAAGAGATGTTTCCTGGAGTTCTAGTGGGAAGCAGTGACCAGTGGAGTTCAACTACGTCTGTTATGAGATATCAACTCACTGAAGACAATTGGTGAACGGTTACTCAAACTTCGTGGATTGGTTGAAGTTAGACATTAACATCGTTGGATGCCGGCTCAGTGGTCTATCGGTTAAGTGTTCTAGCGCGAGACTGGTAGATCCTGGCTTCGAATCTAGCGAGAAGTGGTCGTGGATATACATTTTATTATAAGTAGTCATATTAGATGATACATATTATTATCCAGTTTAATAAACGTTACCTTTGCTTAAAAATATGTTATTATATTCACAAAAAAATATAGTACAGTGTACATATTCTTAACTGTTAATGAAAACACTAAAATTAGTTTTCTAACAAATTAAAATCTATAGATAAACAATAAAGTACATCATAGAAATAGGAGAAAAAATGAAAATGAAAAAAATAATACATGATTGACATATGTTCATCATACTGTAGTATTTAATTTATAAAAAAACAAGATATATTAAAAGTGCAAATAATTTCAACAATATTAAATTTAATTAAAAAAATTTACTTAGTATTGTTTGTTTGAATCTTCCCATTGATGTTCAGGACTGCAACTGGTCAGTCTCTAATTGGCATATGTGCATACTGTGCGTATTGCCTCGATGTAGCCTTAATTCACGAGCATTATAAGCAAAGATGGATAGTGGCTAACAGTGGAATCTAGGACGCGCGTTTCGTCCTATTTGGGACTCGAACCCAGTACCCATTCGCTTCAAAAGCCATCGCGTTATCCACACAGCTACCCATCTTAGTTTCACAAGTTTATTTTATTAAAAATTCGGACAGATATTTCATATTAAAGCACAAAAATTCTACTTTAATCAACCATATCACTGAACTGTTTTGGATTCTTAAAATAGTTGTTTGTACAGATTTGCTTCTACTTCTAACAAATGGATCATGTAATACTTATAGAGAAAAATAGAATCCGTTATTAGAAAAGGGATATTTCACTTATACATAGTTAAGTATGTACTGATAATAGATTATATAGGTAAGAATATATATATATATATATATATATATATATATATATATATATATATATAGCCAGAAACAACAAGAAGAATGAATCAAAGCGATAAGGGAAGAGGCTTAAAAAGGGACATGGAATAAGGTATTTCTACTAGTTATTTTTACAGAAAGAAAAGTTATCTTTGAGAAAAATGGAAGTTCAGAGGGGGTTTTATGGAGAATTTAGTATTTTCATAGTTGAAATCATGAAGTTAGACATTAACACCGTTGGATGCCGACCAGCTCAGTGGTCAATCGGTTAAGGGCTCCGGTTCGAGACTGGTAGGTCCTGGGTTCGAATCTCGCAAGTGCGGGATCGTGGATGCGCACTGCTGAGGAGTCCCATAATAGAACGAAACGGCCGTCCAGTGCTTC
>NC_031495.1:31947457-31993288 GCF_000237925.1 Schistosoma mansoni
TAGTGGCTAGCAGTGGAATCCAGGACTCGCGTTTTGTCCTTACAATGCTTGTGAATTTAGGTTATATCGAGACAATACGTACAGTATGCACATATGCCAATGAGAGACTGACCAGTTTCAGTCCTAAACATCAATTGGAAAATTCAAACAAACAATACTAAGTGAATTAACACTTCACCCCATTGCACAAGCAAGTGGCTATCAAGACTCAGTAGCTGAGTGGATAACGCGATGTCATGTGAAGCGAAAGGTACTGGGTTCGAGTCCCAGAGTGAACATCAACTCTGAGATGCAGGTACATCCAGCTGACGAGTCCCAAATAGGACGAAATGCGCGTCCTGGATTCCACTGCTAGCCACTATCCATCTTTGCTAACAAACACATTTGTTAAAAATTAACGCCATTAGTTTGTTAATATTTTTTGTTTTTTCCTCAACTTCTTATTCAATAGTAATAATGCGAATTTTTCAAAAATAAATTATTTTAGTGTATTTTAGTAAAACAATGATTGAATTAGAAAATAAGTTATTTTTAGATTACTTTAGCAAATTTTATTACAGTATGAGGTTGTGGAGATTGTTGATTTTTTCTTATTGAGATCATGAATAGGTTGATGTTAGACTACCAATGAAAACCTGGAATTACTGGATGGTCATCTAGTGATATATAAAGTATTTTCAATAGATTATATAACTGTAGTTGTTATGAACTAATACATTATGAAATATGATCGGGAAATCAGATGTATAGTAAGAAAGGGGAATGTTTTTTTATTGGACACCCATACGTTTTATTTTATTCTGATTGCTTAGTGTAAGTAGATCGATGTACAATCATTAAGATACAATGTATTGAACCTTGATGCGGAAATAGGTGAAATTGATGGAGATAATTTATGCTGTATTTTTGATTTGGTCAGTAAGTGAAATGAAGTTTCCTTTATATCGACTGTTTGTCTAGATAATAAAGTGAAGTATTTGCTATAGTTTTTGTGGTAAATTTACAGAATATTAATTACTAGATTTATTTGTTATGTTGTTAACCTATCAGAAATATAATATGGCCGTCGTTCCACAACCTAACCTGAATAAAGGAATTTATAACTTGTGAAAAAATTCTGTAATCTATTCTAATAAACAACATAGTGTTTAGTTTCAAGAATAGAGAAATAATTATTGAAAAACTCATTTTTGTCACACATAGTTGATTGGATTGCCTGGAATTATTATTAAAGCAGTACTTTTCTAAGTTGCTACAAGTTGAAAATTCAAGTCATTTCGCTCCACATTCAGTACCTAATGGCTTGTACACTACAGGTATGAACATTTCAACATTGAATGGGGACTTACTACGCTTATGTTAAGTAATGTTTATCGCTGAAATTCAGAGTGTACACTTAAATGAATTACGAATATAAATAAATTGTCGTTCAGGATCTCAACACTTACAACTACTTCAAACAACCAGTAAGAAGCCACATGCTACAAAAAAGATCATTTACAGATACAGCTTGATCAATTTGGCTTGGAACTGGCATTTGTTTTCCAGATAGCATATATCTTAACTCGGTAATTAAGTAGATAACCTTGGAAAGTAGGGATTGATGATTTAGCTTTGACGGTATAAAGAAAACTATGGTATACAATATCGATGGATTTCATATTTAAAGGAAAGTCACCCGAAATTCACTATTGGTTTCTACAGAACTCAATAAATTATTCTTTTTAGCATCATTTTCTCTATACGTATTTGGATTTTTTGTGTAACAACTGAGCGAGAAGACCTTTGATTTACTGTTCAATATGGTTTCAAAAGCATAAATAATATTTTTTTAAAATCAATAACCAGTACCAAAGTTTGTGAGTAACACTACTGACAAAAATTGTATATTGACTAGAAACTTTGATTACTCATGCAAAAATCTGAAAGAAAAGAGTTTAAACACTTTTTTTCTGTGATTTAACAAATTTCTTCAAAAGCTTGTATATATGTAGTAAAATGAATTATGCCATGCGAATATATATTCAAGCGATAGTTATAGAGAATTTGAGATAAAGGTTTGAGTTTTTCTGTTAGGAATAATTCAATCTAAATTATTTTACATCTAAATATCGGACTAATGCAATACTGGTGTTAATTACATTTTATTGATTCGGACAATAATTCACTCTCTCATTACTTATTCAGTCAACTAACTAACTACTGATACATATATGTATATATATATGATTATTCGCTACGTCATTCCTTCAAAATAGAACGCAACGATAAATAATTATTTTAAGTAGTCATTTATTACTGTCATAATAAACTGTAAGCTAATTACATTACATTTTCAAAAAGAATTACACATATCACATAAATTTTTATGTTGTACTCAAAATGTCTAACTAGTTAATGGAAGAGTTGATTAACTAATATAGATTTAGACTTGTCAAATCTAACCAAAGGATTTTTATAGTTTTTAATTCTTGCTTTCAATGATCAGCATCCAGTTTTCAATTATGGAACATTCAGTTGTAATTAAAGTTAAATTATTTTGATACGACTTCACAATTGGAAACACAGTCAATATATACCAGCCTTTTACTAAAAGTCAAGGCATAAATTTCGATTTTCATTTGGTAAGTGATATTTGTTTGAAATTGGTGATCTAGTAAGTTAATACTAAATGTCTGAAATGTTAATTATCTCGTAATATTTCATTGAGAAGACAGGTAAAATCTCATTGTTGCGAGATTTACATCTTCCACTTAACAAATATAACATCAGCTATAAGTCATTCATTGCTATTTAAAATAAAAACGTTAGTGATATAAATTCGCACCTGACTAAAGTATATCGAATAATGGTTTATGACGTTTTTCCTATCATGTTACCGAAGAATCATGAAACTAACGTGATACTATACCAACTTTCTGAGCATCATAGCATTTCAAAACTTTACAAATGTTAGTGTTGGTAGTTTTATATGAAAAACGGCATTTACAGTTCCAATCAAATCGATAGAAATATTTACATAGACAATATATCAGATGAGGCTTAGCTCCATAGCGGTTACGAGTGGAATTCAGGACATGTTGATATTCACACAACGACGCGAGTTTAGTATCCTTCGCCTCAAAAGTGAAACGCATTATCTTTATAGGCCAGACAGCCAATGGCTTGTGACATCGGGTAAATTTTATTTCACTTGTAAAGGTGATTTCAATCTTTAAGTTGTTAGTGTTAAGGAGTGATTCGTTTTCTTTAGCATATCGGTTCCTGCTCTCATTGCCTCGATTTCGTAGTTATTTCGTAGTGTATTTTCATGCTAGCCACTGTTGTCATCTGCTCCTAATGCTTGTAGCTTGACGGTGATTTCGAGGCAATCCACAAAGGATGTACAATTGCTAAAAGAGACTGATCAGTACCAGTACTCAACATCAAGAAGTTGAAGATTTAAACAACCCATACAAATAAACAAAATTCATCATTCTGTTGAAACGTTTTATTAATAAATGAAACAGAAGTAGCTTCCTTTTTGCCAAAAATCAATTGCAATGAGTTTAAGCAATTGATTATGCAAACAACTTATGCAAAAAACGAATGATTATTGCATGGTAAACATTCACCTTAAACTTTATAAAGGCAGCTTTATTATAAAAAAAGGTGAAAGATATAAACGTTTTGTTGGTTGTCCCATAAAATCGAACTGCGTTTAACTAACCTTGAATTCTGTACTTTCTGTAATTGTAATCTTAATTCTTGTTTGTTGGCCTAATCGTGGTTGGCCAGTTTCTACGAAACCAAGAGATTTACGTGGATTGAGATTTCCATCTTTAGTACTAGGCGTTCGTGAATTACGCCTTTTCATTGAACTATTACCACTTATTAAACTATCTGATCGTTGAGCAATGCGGGCAAATAAATGACTTGGAACTGGAATTAGGGGAAAAGAAAATTTACGAATTATTGTTGGTGCTAATTTGAAAAAGGGTAAATTAATGATTTTTTGTATAATCCTTGGTTTGTATGTGTTTGATTGTTATTTAAAGATAAGTAGGTGCTTGAAATACTTTCGTAAGAGGATAATATAAGTAGTACCTTGGGAAAACAAAATGAATAGGAAATACCGTGGTATTTATGTTTTTTATCCAAAAACAGATTTATTATGATTTTCCTTTATTAAATTCTGTCAAACTACCAACACAAATGGACTTCTATAATAACTTACATATATGTATGGCAATCGATAAAAATAAACATCTTTTAAAAGGAAGAGACTATGGACATAAATGTATGATTCAGAAAACTGCGTATTACTAAATAACAATGCATTTACTTTAAAAGTGTTTTACTGCGATATGGAGTAATATGTTTGTTGTTGACAGATCCGAAAGATTCCTTCATACAGAAAGACGTTTTTAGTAGGAAAATAAGAAAAGTTTTTAATTAAAAAATTCGCTTCAAGCTAAATTTATGGTTTCTAAATAATCGTTATATATATATAGAGTGATGATAATCTGTAACACGGAGAATTATTTCCAATAATAAAGCTTACTTTTAACCAAACCACGTTTCTGCTATATTTCTAAACAATATTTAATTCGTTAACTACAATCTTTCTCTGACTATACTGGAGAAATAGGTTTACTTAGGGAGTGATCCGAATACCGAGCACAGGAAACAAATATTGTTCATAAGCTAGAATGTTAAATAATGAGTGCCTTTAGCGAATTATCCAAAGTAGAATGGTGATTTAAGTTACCACACCTTAAAAAACATAAAATTCTGACTACTGGCAAGAAGTTTTACTAAACCGACATTTAAAACTGGCAGACTACTTTATGGTCAATGAACCAATTGCAGTTATTGGTAGATTCATTAATTATATTTGTAAAACGCACCAATATTACCATACATCGATAATGAAGCTGTTAAATGTGTCCAGATAATTTGCATTACCCTAGTTAAAATGAACGCTCAGTAGGAAACAAACATGTAATTTTTTTATTGCATAAAATAAACATTATAGAAAAGAATAAGAAACAATACTAACAAGCGTCATTGTAGTGCTAATAAGAGGAAAAAATTTGTAAATGGTTTACAATAACACAATGACAAACGATGTGCATCAGGAATCGTATTGTAGAAGAACGAATAAATAGTACATATTTTATTCATAGGAATATCTTCATGTTTCTGAACAATCAAGCTAAGGTAGAAATAATATTGTATTTTTCGTTATTTGTTAAAAGATAAAGTTTTAGTTTGTCTATTGTGATGCTTGAATACGTAGAGTTCATTAGTTATCTAATTATTGTGTTAACTGATACAGTCCGTTGAGTAGTAGAGAATCTTATCAGACCTATTTCATAAGTCTTTGGTAGAAATAGGTTAATAATTAAGACTTGTGTAAATATAAGTAGATTATTCTTCAGTAATTCATCAGGATTTAGAATGTCTGAGACCTATATCCGACGGTGACCTTTGCTCCTCCACGAGCGATAACAGTCGTAAGTAAGTAACTACGTCAGTCAACGAAATTAGTTGAAACAAAAGTCATAAAATTTTACGTTGATAGCCAAACAGTTTTCTGACAAATGTAACAAACCCAATAATATATGATTTAGAAATGATATATATAAGTAGAATATATCTGGAGATATATGTTAAGATATTTGTCAAACAATTAAAATGTTCTTTATAGAAATTCAGTTTATCAACATGTAATGATGAGTAAGGAGAAAAACATTTCGAATTACAACCTTATCGGAAATGAAAATCACACAACTACATGCAACAATTAATACGGTGTTACTTTAAGAACTTCGGATTCAACTCTAAAACTTATATATATATATATATATATATATATATATATAATTTCTTTGTTTACGTAACCACTTGTAAGCATATCAGTTGAGAAAAAATGTAAATATGACTTTCTCTTTCACGAAAATGTATCTATATGTGCGTTTACAATTTACAAAAAAATAATATAGACAGTGCAAAATAAAAACAAAATCAGATGAAGGTTACTATTGAGTAAGAAAAGCTAATTTTCTGCAGTTAATTCAGAACACATGCAATAAGTTTTCTTTCAATAAAAAGATCAACAAACGGTGAGGACAACAGAAACACACAATAAGGATAAGTGATTTTTCTGAGTAAAGTTAAACATGCAAATTATTAAATATTATCAAAAAGGAAAACTAGTTATAACTGTTATAATTCGGATTAACTCAGTGTGTGTGTGTGTATAAATAAAAATGTTTGTGCATATCTAGGAAAAACAAACATAATTTAACAAGTAAAAGAAGGAAAAGATTTCTAACATACAAATAAGTGTTATTTAAAAGGTAAACTCTAAAAAAAGATGACTTGTAGAAAACAAGTGCTTTGTTTAATCTGTGCATAAGTGTTGTGTAAATATGACTTAAAAAATGTACAGTAGGAAAACACACAACTACCAGTGAAGAATTATGAATATTTCAAATTTAAGCTTACTTGTTTCCCATTCATTTATAGCTACGTATTGGATTTTCGAAGAAAAAATATCGATATTGTGTTAGATGAAATAAAATGAGATATAATGTTGTTGATGTTATAAACTGTGACAGCTTCAGCTTCAAATGTGTATTACACATTTTAGTGAGGATATAGTCAAACAGTTAGTAAATTTCTTTTCAACAATGAAAATAAGAATCAATCTAAGCAAATCGTATATTACTCATTAGAAATATTTAACAATATAATAGGAGGTAATGTTTGAATTATATAATTTTATTACATTCAGAAATGTCTATTTCACAAAATACGAATATGGAAGTTAAGCACAAATTAGTTACATAATTTGGTTTAAGTAAACCAAAATCAATTTCACAATAATTCAGACTGTTATATACTTTAGGAATCACAACAAACTAATGCAATAAGACAGTGTCAAACAATTTCATGTTCATTAAAATATGCTTGAAAAAACATAAAATATTACTTTCAAAAATATATAATTAACTTTTAAAGTTAAGTAAAATTGAGAAGATAATATTATATTTTAAATGGATTGATCTGAAATTATTAAACAGATAGTTTATCAAAATTTAACCAAAATATCGATAATTTGTATCACTAACTAGTAATGGGTAAATAGTCTTAGCACAGTTGCATAGTATAACGTATGCGTACTCAATGCCTCCAAATGAATCTTTAAGAATAGTTATAGAGTATGAAAACTAATGAGATTGAAATTCATATAAAAACTTCAATCAGGTTGGAACATTATAAGATTATCAATCAGTGTTATAAATGAGAATTGATTTACTGTGTGACACATGCGATTATTTACTGAAGAGTTTTTTTTAAACGGGGATAAATGTACAATATTCCCTAACTTTCAGTACTTCTTCAGTTGATTTCATTTTCTTTACAATAAAATACAGCATTTTGAAATATTTGACGGTAAGTGTTATGTTCACATATAAAAATGCTGAATAGATCAGGTGGTTCATAAACGACTGTTTAACAGTTTCAACCCTTGTGTTCTGACAGTTGTTTACGGAAAAAATAAAACAGAACTTCCTCAGTTATTGTTTAACTTTATCTTGAACATATTCAAGATATTGTTTGAAAGAATCCTGCAATAAAAAAAGGTACCCACTCACTATTGTTGAATTCAGATATTCTATGCAATCATATTATTACATAGCCAATCGATAGTCGAAGATTATAAAGGATTTGACTCAATTCAGTAATTTCTTCGACAAATAAACTACGTTTTCTAAAGTGTTTTACATACCCTTCAAAAAGTAGAATTTGGTCCTCATCAAATCATAATATTCAAATTATTTAAACGGTTAACATATTGAAATGGCATTTATGGTTAATTATTTCTAGCTTTTTTATTTCATTGTGACAGGTTATTGGATATCTCTGTCCATATTTCATGCAATAAACTGAACTTTCCGCTCTTAATCAAAAAGCATTTTACTCTTAGCAGGTTGATGCTCTAAATATTTTCTAAATTTTCGCTTAAAATTTTCTTTCAGTTTGAACACAGGAAAATGCAAACCTTAATATATTTGTGCACTTTCGTGTTAACGGAGTACAATCAATTCTTGTCTCAAACGTACAAATTATAGATATTGTGCTGACAAATCTCTTGCTTTAGTAGAACGTTTTGCCTAACTTCTTTTGCATTTAGGCTTTATAAGTAATAAAATGTTTACATTACCTTTATGTCGATTTCAATGCATATATTTTAGCGTATATTTTATGGAAAAGATATTTTTCTAATCGAAGTTACAACCAATTTCGAAAGCTGATATATAAAGTTGATATATATATATTTCACTTATTGGAGAGAAATATGAATGGTAACTTTTGAGGACTATTTATGGACAAACGTGATACTCATATTTCCTATTGTATAATTGTTAAGTAACTAAACTATTCATATTAGCATCCCTCTTGTTCTAAACTTTATTTTGATCCATGAACTATTTCTATATGATTTAACATTCTTGAGTTATCCCCAGTCTATTAATTATTGTTCCCCATATTCACAGGCACATTTAGCTGAATCTTGTACAAATGTTATTTTGTATTTTATGGTACGATGTGATCAGTTTGATTGGTATATAAACTCAGTATGTTTGAAATATAACGATTCATACCGCAGATGTTGTTATTGGAGTTCTGGACTTAACTGGCTAGGCTAGGCAGATAGCATAACCAACAAGTGCTCTAGACTGCTCGTACAGATTTCGTGTGTCACTGGTCCGATCGATGATTCTCTGCTCTCTAATTGGTGGTCTTATCATGTCATAAATAACCTGGGCACTCAGGCCACAAGTTACAACACTTATCAAAAGAGGATCAGTAACTAGGTAAAAGCTAGAGAAGAGTGCTTAGGACAAAAAAGCATCGGAAATATATGTCCACATGAAAACTATGAAGCGAGTGAGGAGGAGATGAAAAAACAGAGATGATGATAGTTAAGTATGAAAATTGAGAAATGGCGTTGACATAAAATAAAACGATATCAGGTTTATTTTGATGTGATTAGAAGTTTAAATGGATCAGTGAAGTATCCATGAAGTAGATCTCATTTGGATAAGACAGTACAAAGTTCGGTTGCAGAAAACATTTTTCAAAAATTTCTGGAATTTAATCTGAATAATTTTCTCCGTAATATTTTTTAATTTAGAGTTCATAAAAAAGCTTTTATTTTTTAATAGAGACAACTTTTCAGGGTAAACTTTGGCAGAATAGATGCTTTCTCAGTAAACTGAAAGCTTCATTGGGGCTTAAGTAGTTTGTCACTAAGTATATCATCAGAGTATACACATCCTACCCTCAAGGATAAAAGATAGATTAAGCTTCTTTCCTTGCCCAATGACACCGAGCTACAAAATCCACATGTTACAATTCAGCTTTCTTAATACTAGTCTATTTAAGTAATTATTTCAGATAGTGCTTCTGCACACAGATATTAAGGTTGTTGTTTTTAATGTAATCACACACGCAGTATATTATTTTATTGGGAGTAATAGTTGTGAGAAGTAAACGAACATTCAACAATAGTATTCGCTTTCTATTTACACTTGTTTCTATACGTAAATCACACAAACTAAAATATATAGGGCGCTGTATCTACTGTTATGATTTGTGGTTTATTGTAAATTTTTAACTGGATCGTATGGTTATGTATTCAAATCCAGTGTGACTGTAGAATGAAGTCTCACTTATATGATTTTGGAAAGTCACATAATTATGGGTTACTGAGAAAGCATGGCTTTACATGTTCGAAGAAATTTTAAATAACGACCAACTCATGTATTTAGTTAAAGCATTTCATTTCTAAAAATTAAAAGAGGTTTCCAGAAGTATGTAAATAACTCTGACTAGGCCAATTACACAAAATTTTAGAAGAGATGAAATGAATGATTACTTTAGTTTTATAAAAACAGCATTTGACGAAGGAATAGTATTTAAGGAAGACTAAAAGAAATTATTGATTTCTATGGGAGAGTATTCAAATATATTTGCAGCATCAATTTTGTTTAAATGCCCATGTCCAATAATCATGGGACGTCCTACAGATATTTCATACAGTAGCGTATAAGTGTAGAAAAATCGACAACGATAAATAAATACTCCAAAATGGAGTGTAATATTTTTTACTTATTACATCATCCGTAAACAATGATAAAATTTGTTAATCTAACGTTTTTATGATTCGTCTTTCAGGAATGCATAACATTTTATTCACTCATACTGATGTAATTCTTCACAGTCGGTTTGATTTTGATTCTTGACTGTGTTCTCTGTATCAAATAGCTTCCTGCCTCAAATGAAATTTTAAATTTTCCATATTTTTCCAATTTTAAACAAAATAGTCAGGTGAACTCAATAAGTGATAGAATAATAATAGTATTTAAAACATCTTAACATGGGAGTAAGTTTTAATTTATTTTGTACAAAAAGTTGATAACAAAACCTTTCTACAAATTATGTTTCTCAATCAGAATCATCATAGAAGTGTGGAAGTTTAGAATAAGTTTGAAATATTTATTACATCTTTATGAAACGTCAGGAAGCTATTAGTAATAAACCATATGTTTAGTTAGTCCTCAGAAGGACAATATTTATGAAATTGAAATTATCGTGCACGAATATCCTATAATTCTACTAACTAGAACGATTACTTATTTTTCAAAGTTTCAGTTTCATTAGATTCATATTTACAGTAATGGATAAGAGTATAGAGTTTTTGAGGCTGATCGGTAAACAGGAAGAACGCGGAGCGTGAAAAAACTTATTAAATATTGAGTGAGTTAGTTACTAAATCACTTATGCCTCAAGATAACATGAGATAGGATAAGAAGTGATATTCAAAAAAATCTAGTTATTCATGAGGAAATTGTTTGGGGAGAGATTGAAGTGATACATTTCTTTCTATGTAATTTTCTGGAAAATACTAAAATAAAATAGACCATATAAATGATGGATGTATGTTTAACATCAAAAATTGTCTGTTCCAAGATAATGTTTTCGTTTTTTGGGCATTCATGCTTTGATGACCAGTGCTTATGATAAAGGAGAACTACAGGAAGTGTACGGAATAAAGATTAAAACTCAGAAAAAATGTGATACGATTTTTTTTCGTCATTTCTTGGATGAACAGTTTATGCATGTCTTACGAGGAGACTAAGAAAGATTTGGACTTGATGCATCCTGATAAATGAAATGAAGACATTTAAAAACCTATCATTCTTGAGATTCATGGGTGTAGTACTAAGGTAGATTGACTTATGGAAAAGTACCGAACAGAATTAGTAAGGAAATCTGAAAAGCTTTCTTCCCAAATAGGAAATACTGAGTCACTGGTTATCATAATTTCGTTGCTAATAACAACAAAAGTCCCAATTACTTCTTGTACTTTAACTACAGTATGAACTGTCATTTGTTTTCAAGAAAATCCAATGTAAGTGAAAGGAAACTCAGTGATGAAAAGTCAGATTCCCGGTACAATAGAAGGCAAAGTTAAATAATTAAGCTTTAAAATTCACGTACGATGTCGGAAAGTTTGAGTGGCAATAAGCATTCAGTAGAATGATTTCATAAAGACAACTTTTCTACTATTTCCTATGTATGTAGATATGAAAATAAGTATGTGTCACTTGAGACAAGAAAAATAACGTTTTAAATTGTGGATGCTTTACTTATTTTTTATTTGTGGTATTTAAAGAAAGACGTCCAAAAATTTTGTTTTTATTATAAAGAAAAACTGCCAGTTGATACTGTAAGACAATTCGCGTTTCATTTGATAAACCATAAGAAGAAAACAAAATAAATGTTTGAAGAAAATAAGTTCGATGGATAAATAGCAACATTTTATATCTTAGAATCTAAATAACCCTATGGGGTTTTGTTTTGATTTCACTTGGTTTCAATCAATTGGTCACTGAAAATTATTATACTTCCAATTAATATGTCACTGTGAGAAAGTATAGAAGCAAATAAAACTATTTACGGAAAGATTGTTTTATTCGTCATAAGAAACATATTACTGTATAACAATGACACTATCATATCTTGATCATCTTAAAACCTAGATTAACAGTTGAACAACACAAAACGTTATTCGATATTTATATCACATGTTATCGGCTGGTGGTATGAACGTGAACATAAAGATGCAAGTAATTAATCAGTGAAACATGAGACATGTTATAGTATTACAAAGGTAAAACAAAGATATTTATCCCTCAACAATTCAATAGTCAACTAGATAATAGACAGCTCAGTCAAATTTTGAGAGAATAATTTAGTATAGTGATAGTGCATTCAATCCCAACTCATTCCGTTTCTGAGCTATGTAACATTGACGTAAAGACGATGGTTAAACTAGTTGACATAATTCAAGACAAACTGAAATTAAAAACGTTATGGTTTTTATTCCTGTTTTGATAAGTGCGGTATCGTTGGACGTCTAAAAAGTAAGGAACGTCATTTATTAACGAGTTAGATTTTGTTCTATCATTGATCAAGATGTATGGTAAATTATCTTCCTTTTAGCTGGATGAAACTTAACTGAAATCAAGATTAGCTTTTATGTATATGCATCGCATTCATATATTACTTAGAAATTCTTTGTACAAAACATGTTTATCACACAAATAACATGTGATTCCTATGTAACTTAAAATGTATTCTGTCTGGTTTATTCTGCTGACTTTTTAAACGTGAGCAGGTGTTTCATCACTTTTTAAATTTTCGTTTTACTACTTAACAATACATTTTAAACTACGTTTCTCTTTGGTACCAAGGTAAATTCGGGAGGGAAATTACTTTCCAATATTGAATATTGCTGCCTCCATTAAAGATTGAACGAATAATTCCTTCGAATAATAATACAATCAGGAAACGGTAGAGGAAATAAGAACGCCAGGTCCACAATAGATAGTTGTCGGCTTGATAGACTTGATAATTTCCGAGAGTTTCAATTAAACATCCACTTTGCCGAGCGTTGTAACTAATAATAAGGTGAAATGACATTATCTAACCATTCGTTCGTCAAAGGGCAAAGCAAACAAATAATTTATAGTCCCTTCAGTCTAATATTGAAATAAACCTAATTTCTGAAAAACAGACATAAAACTATACTGCAAAATGTATGACTAACAACACATCACAAAAATATTTATGAGTAAATGCAACGATGATCTTGTAAAATGACGTTTCAATTATAATAAAAAGTGTTATCACTGAATTTCAAAAATGAGATTCAAGTAATAAATGCATCGTGCGACCTCAACAAAACTTTATCGCCATATTGGTTGTCATAAAGCCTTTCTCTGGTTAAATGATTCACATAATCTTCACCACTACATCCGCATTAACGGTGGTGAGACCAAGAATCTCACTATTATATCCGATTAATAGAGAAATGTAGTGGTATGCCTTAACTTTACCTTGACTTTTAATAGAAGTCTCAGATTCATTCTTTTCGATATGATATTCAGAGACTTCAGCTCTTATTATCATATCACAACTGGCCTCAATATCAAGAAAAACTATGCCGCTTATTTTCACAATAATTCGATTATATTTGGAAAAACTGCAAATAATTACTTGTTATACAAGCATTATGAGCCTTCTTTCGAATGGATGTAACGAGAAGTAATTAGTATCCAACAATAATCTGAAACCAAAACGATGATTTTACCGAAATTCGAATTTCGAAGTTTAGATACTTAAAACTTATATTCTTGACGGTGCAAAGTGAATCTCCATAGCAATTCAATCAAATTTTTCTCCAACCCAAAGCAGTAAAAATGACTTTGAGGTTTTTTATTTATTTGATTTGTTATACAATGACTGAAAATAAATAAAACTACTTCGAGTATTCATTCATTAATCAAGATAATTAGTCTACTCAAAATTACTTTGATAAAATGTCTTTCATAACTTTTTATTCTGTAATCTATCAATCATAAACAGGTTTCTACGATTTGGTTTTTCTTCACGGAACACTTTTTAAACGAAAATATTAAAAAAGCAGTATATCTGAAAAAGTACAAATCTAATCAGAACAACTGAAAGGTAGATAATCTGTCCATATAGTTCAAGATCAATATTAAATTTTGGAAAATAGCAAACAATAATATACTGATTCAGTTAATATAACAACATTGTTAAACTTATCCAATGGTTATACTTTGACAGGAGAAATGAACAGAATTGATAGAAGAAAGGAAAGAAAGCAACAGAGTTAGGAAAAAACGATGCTTTTTGAAGGAATATTATTCTCTTAAAACTTTTTTAACCACATTATTTTGTTGAGTCACGTCATTTGTGTTATTTGTCATATAGTAAGAAATATTAACCACTTTTTTAATAATTAAAACAAATGCATGAAAGTAAAATGATTCTTTGTTACATTATAGATTAGTTATTATCATTACCATCTTTAGTTCCTATCATCATTTTTCAAATGCAATTCACACGTTAAATTTAAAAATTCAACTTGCCTCATTTCTGCTCTTTAGAAAATGATTTGAATTGTATTTCATGTTAATGTATAACTCCACAGTCTATCATTTGTTAATTGACGAGTTGAGTATTTTCAACCTTGTTTAAATACTGCATAAATGAAGATTAGTAACGACAATTACTTTATCAAACATCCAATCATCCACACATCAATAAACCGCTAGATATTGTGTACGATTGTTTAAATGGTGATTTTAAAATACCAGCCATATCTTTTTAAAATAGCCACTAGCAAAAGAATATAACCTTATCAGTATATTTAACTCAGTTGATGAGTGTATTTATAAACAGATTACTATTAAAGACATGAGCATGTATTTTGCATTGATTACTATGAAGAAATATAATATAAGAGGATATCTGATTGCAAACTTTAAATTAAATATGTACGCATTCAAATAAAATGAAGCGCGTTTTTAGTAATAAATTATTTTTCTTTAACAAAAGTAAGTGTGAGATAAAATAAAATTGTGCGCGAAAAAAACTAAAAACTAAATGCACTCCTGTTAGATGAAAAAATGAATATGATTGTAAGATAAAACTAAATGAATAATACACAAGATAAACTAATTCTTTCAATTTAAACAATTCACCAGAAGTTTTGTTAAATCTTTGTGATAAAGGTTTTTGACAAGTGTGATTAATTGATTTTTATTAGTAACTAGTTTATGTTTGATCAGGTATAGTAAGTATAAAGAAAAAAGGCTGTAATAACTTAGCGCTTAACCTAATCAGCACTAGTGTAAACACATATGTTTTGACTACTAACCTTTAATTTTTTCACGGGCTCGACGGAATTTATCCATAGATCGTACAACTGCTATTTCTAAATTTAAGCATAAAGTATAACATTATAATCGTTTGAACTTATATTTATAAGTCAATAAATGGAACGGCTTCATCATTATTTAGTTTGATATGAACGCAATTAGTTTTTCAAAGCTTTTGTAACGATTGTATGAGGTATTTCATAGTGTTTTGATTGGTATTACTGTTGTCGAATTCAGTGAATTAAATGTGAAGTTCTAAAGATGTTTTTTAAATTATCATAATTAAAAAAAGAGGACATTGTATCGTCAAAACTCATGTTTTTTTAACAGAAACTGGTATATGAGTATTCGGCAGAAAAAGAAAGGTTTACAGATTAGACGTATTTAAGTTATTAGGAATTTTCACCTCAACATTTAAATACTGATAACAATTCCATTCTTTCGTGTAGTAAACTACTTTAATTATATTGCTGAGCTGACTTTTTTCAATCATGATTTTAAGCCCTGTAAATGAGATTGCAAAACAAAATTATAGTGACTTGTGCTAAAGCTAATTTATTATTTGAGGATTAAATGACCTGTCAAAAATGAATGAGATAAAATCAATAAAAGTCGCCATCTATGTTCCAAAGATACAATGTAAAAACGATTATTCCCATCATCCTCAAGTTGAAAATTTATAACTTTCATTATTCTACTAAAAAAATCATAAATTGAAGCAATTAAAGAGTATACCATCCTGACTAAAGAATAGAGGACGTCGATCCGTTAAAATTTTCACGTGATGGCAGAAACGTTATAGTTTAAAAACAGAAACAAACCGTATTACAGGTTTTTTTCCATTGACATATATGGAAAAGTGGAAAATGAAAAAACGTTCCAATAAAGACTGATAGTTTTGAAAACTATTATAAGCTTATACTGGTTACAATAAAATATCATTAACTGATTACAAATAACAGAACCTTTTATTTATTAAAATGACATACTGAAAAGAATTAATACAAGTTTTTATTTAGAAAGTTGATTAAAGTATAAAACTTTATTTAGTTTTGTTTATATTTTCTACAAGAATCAATCGAACGTCTAAATAGTTACACAAACTAAAATCTCAATTTAATGGGTTGGATCAAAAATGTCTGGACTAAATATAATCAGATAAGAAATTTCATGATCATGGTAGAAATATAATAATCTCTACCATAATTTAACTCTTCAGTTTGATTAGTTAAGATCAATATATATTTTACGTCGTTATAAATATGGTATCAAATTAGTTATTGTTCATACTAAAATTTCCACAGTAGTCCAGTATCTTTCTTTCATTAAGTAATGTGTTAACTCAAAGATTTTATATTTCGCCATATTCTATAAATATTTAATAAGCCCATGAGAAAGTGATGAGATTCTGATTTTAAAACGAAAGTGTTAAACAAACGTACTGATGAGGAACAAAGATATATAAATTTAACTTTATGTATCATAATATTAGTCATATGATGATAGTACAGAAAAATGTTTGGGAATAGGTTTATTTTGAAGTTAGTAAAACAGCATAAAAATTGCATTCAATATGTGTGCTCTTGAAATACATATTAAAGATCCCTAAACAACTGGCCGTCTATAATTTGATTTATTTATATGAAATGTGTTGTAATGATAATGTAATGTATTAATCTTATTAGTATAAATCAGTATTGATACGTTTCCCACAAACTTTTTGATACACATGGGAATTAAAATCAATGGAGGTAACTGATTGTTAACAAAGATGTCTTTAAATGTGATAAAGATATCATAGGGGAACTTCTTTCCGTGTACTAGATTACGTACTTGATTTCTTATAGAATTACTCATAGGAGCACTAATGTTACCATTGAGTTGCTGATGTGAATTCACAGAACTCATACAAGTCATACAAAGGAAAAGCTCTGTAGATAACAAGATTATGTTTATATGTACACGAACGGATTTGTTCCCGTTTCTCAAGTAATTTTCACGAGTTTACCGTCATTTTCATGTTTTACATGTAGTAAGCACAAACACGAGTTGAAAATCTACTTCTTAAAGTAAGTAACCTTTTGCATGAAGATATCGAGAAGCATGTCATGTTTGTAGGTTATTTTGTGTTTTACTGGTGGGTACAATAATTTACCACATATGCAATACATCCATTGTCGTATATAAGTATTTTAAGTGGATCTCAATTAATATGAATACTGTATTCTGTTTCGTTAAAACTAGAAGTTCTGTTGAAATGATTGAGTAGGTTTATCGAAGCCTAATATTTGTTATCGAATTCAGTGAGAAAACACATATTAAACAGATGATGGATAGTAGTGAAATTTAGGACGCATGTCTTGTCCTGTTTGAGGCTCATCAGGTGGGGGGACCTGGATCTCAGACTTGATATTCACTCCCTGTGTCTAACCCAGTACTGTCCGTTTCAAACGCCATCGCGATATCCACTTAGCTACTGAGATTAAATAGCCACTGTTCTGTCCAATGAAGTAAAGTTTAATCCATTTGTTTTGGTTGCTTGGATCTTTCAACTGATGTTTAAGACTGAAACTTATCAGTCACTATTTGGAATACATGCATCCTAAGCGGATTACCTCAATTATGAAATAAGGTCACAAGCATTATGAGCAGAGATAGATGGTGGTTAGAGACTAATCAATCATAATTTCTAACATCAGCTGGATGATTCAAATAACTAACACAAACAAATTCAACTCTTAGAATATTGTTAATTTAGAACGTTTAAGGAGATAATTCAACTGTTAATCTACGACATATACTGACTTCACCTAGATAACCATTCAAAACCAGGATGTACTACCGGATAGCTATTTTGTTACAATATACATTTAGCTAAGAGGTCCAAAATAGGACGAAACGCGTGGCCCGGATTCCACTGCTAGTCACCATTTATTTCTGCATACAACGCTTATGAAGTAAGGGAATATCACGTCAATCCACACAGAATTCAAACTTACCAAAAAGTGACTGACCAATCTCAGTCCCAAACATCGACAAGAAGATTCAAATAACCAATACAAAGGAAACATGAAATTATTCGTTCAAAATAAACAGTACTCAAACACGTTTAAACATATTTTATTTCAACGATATCATTTCAATCAAAAGATTGAAACAAGTTGTATAACTCGTAAAACAATTCAGTCATGAATGTCACACTACGCTGAAAACCTCAAGTGATCGTAAACCAATAGCGCAATAACATGTCTTATGGTTTCACACTAGATATCATTTAATTATTCAACCACTGGTACATATTCATAATTCCTCAATATTTACTGCTTTTTTTTACTAGTCTCCACTGATATGATGTAACGTGGGCAGATTAGCTTAAAACTGTTAATACTACTGTTTCTCAGTTGTGAACAGTCAAATAGAAAACACGAAATGAACGAACACATATTATCTTGCTTAGTTGAATCAAACGTGATTAAGCATATGGATAAAAATTATTTAAACACATTTAAATCAAAGAATTACAAAATTACTGATCGACGGTTCTCGGTACACCATTCAAATAAATATTTAAAAAGTGTATGATAAATAAGCAAATGATGATTATTTCAAGGGTTACAATAAATAATTAATGCTGAGATGACATTTAATTCAATTTTTCATCAGTCTGTTGATTACCCGAAAACGGCAGTTAGTTTCTGTTTAGTTTTTGTAAAGAA
The DNA here is from genome assembly GCF_000237925.1 of Schistosoma mansoni. Taxonomy (NCBI): domain Eukaryota; kingdom Metazoa; phylum Platyhelminthes; class Trematoda; order Strigeidida; family Schistosomatidae; genus Schistosoma; species Schistosoma mansoni. Next base: position 31,966,485 of record NC_031495.1, read on the forward strand.
CTCTGTTAGAAATCGCAAATGAATATACATTTGTTGATTTTATTATTTGTGAATGAGTTGATAAAATTTAGTGAACAAGAAAAAAACAAGGCGGAATAAAATACAAACAGAAAAAGCGAATCTCTTGAATCGGAAAGATCTGTGAAACAAATATATTTTGATTTATAAATGTTTTTAGTTATAGATATCATTGAAACCTCTTTTGTCATTTCAAAATGAATCGTACATGAACTGCTATCAAAGAACTAAAGTTAAAATATATTCAGCGGTATCCGTTGGTTAATTAGAAAAACATGATTTATGATGTTTAAACCTCACTTTCACAGTTATCACTGGCAGACAAGTTTGAAGTTCTTTTTTTTAACTTAGCAACTTGATTGCTAACCGTAAGATAAAATGTCGGTTAAATAGTATTCAATAAAAATCTATTTTAGAGTAAAGGAATCGGAAATCTAACTACTAATATTGACAATAATAACATGAAGCAGTAAACTAATTCCTAAATAATTTGATACTCAATTGAAAAACTAAGTTTGAAAATATTTTCTTACGACACAATAAGAAACATTAAGATGTAATACCAGATGTTTGCCAATCTGTTCCATTATCATTATATATCAATAACAGAATTTTCAAGAGAAGATCAAACATGATCTATTTGTACAGGAAACCTAGAATTTTATGACCTGTAGATAAGCAAATGTGTCAGTATTATGTTAATTTACCTCATGACAGATCAGTCGTAAAGACAGGTTATAAACATTGGTTATTAATCACTTAAACACAAATTTTAAAATAGTATTCAAAGTGGTAAATTGATCTCCGAATGAGCGATGGGACACTTTTTATTACAGCTTCAGCACATATTTGATTTTGAAAAAATAAGTCTAAATAAATTATGTAACAGTACAGTATTTTTGAATGGACTTTTCACAATCTCCAATTTCTAACTAAGTATGTTTCTTGTAAATATTCTGTTGGTACTTATACGTTTACTATTTTTATAAGAAACTTAACATTTGGATAGTGGAATGGTAATAACATCTTTATGTAATTATAATCCATTAAATAAAGCATAAAGTAAAAGCAAGCTGTTTAACATACTGGCCAAGTTTTAATAAATCTCACAGTTAGAGCAATTGAGTAATTTAATAAACATTTAATAAAAATATAATCTTACCATCTTTGTCAATAAGAACTGGTTCACCAAGTTGTACATAGAAGTACTCTGATTTCTCATAATTATTATCGTCCATTACACGAATACGAATGGTCCCCCTAATAGAAAAATTCAAAGGAAATTATCGTTAGAAAATATTTTGAAAACTGCATTTGAATATTTAATAAATGTGTTACATATGACTTTAAATCAAATTTTTGTTTTTATTCAGTCTCTATGAATTACCAAAATTTTTAATTTAATGTTGATTCGCTCATTGACAATCAACGTATCTTACCGAGTGGCATAAACATTTCCATCATATTACAGAACATATGGTTGTTTATATAATTTCAAAAATTTAGTTCTTATATTGTGGATCAACAACAATATTTCCCTGGTATATGTTGATTCAAACATTAATGAATGCCGAATACATTTTTCAAAGAAAATAAACGTTTATAATACGTAATGAAAATTAATTATCATGAAACGAAAATAAATTTTTAATTAACTGGTAGCTAACCGATAATCGTAAGATCAAAAGCAAAATAACTTGATAAAAAATTATTTTCTCCCCACAAACTACATAATTGGTAAACGTAGTTTCAGTCTTTGAACGTTATTGTGACATCAACATATTAGGTGATAGATTAAAGCGTTTGATCTTGAAATTTGTCACAATACACAAAATATTCATCTGTGTAAATATTTTGATTTGTAAGAAACAAAATAACCACTAAAAATGTTATTTAAATGATAGTTGAAAGTGTGAGTCAATTGAAGCTAGACCACCATGGAAAACCTGGAAGCATTGGATGGCCGTTTCGTCCTATTAAGGAACTTCTCAGCAGTGCGCATCTACAATCCCGCACTCGCAAGATTCGAATGCTCACTAGTGACTGATTTCGAGAGATAAATCCAGGAGTTCTGGTGAGAAGTAGTGACCAATAGAGTTCAAACCACGTCTGTTATAAGATATCAACTCACTGAAGACAATTGGTGAATGGTTGCTCAACTTCATGGATTAGTTGAAGTTAGACATTAACACCGTTGGATGCCAGCTCAGTGGTCTATCGGTTAAGTGGTCTGGCGCGAGACTGGTAGGTCCTGGGTTCGAATCTCGCGAGTGCGGGATCGTGGATGCGCACTGCTGAGGAGTCCCATAATAGGACGAAACAGCCGTCTAGTGTTTCCAGGTTTTCCATGGTGTTCTAGCTTCGATTGACTCACGCTTTCAACTATGAAAATACTAGTACTCCACAAAACCCCTTCTGATTTAAATGATAGACCTCATTTTCAAAAACTGTATTCATACCAGTAACAGTGAAAGAAACGTAGAAATTATCGAAATAGTTTGTGATCTAAATAAAATTTTACAACTTCACTTTAATTGTCTCTTGAATTATTTTAATGAATTAAGTTAATTATTAAACTACTAGAATATTATGGTGTACGATAAATATAGAACGTGTGCTAACATTTCATCATATGATGTAATTTAATTGTCAAAGACAAGTTCCATAAAGCAGGACAGTAACTTCAATACAAATGTATGTCATGTGTCAAAAAGGCAAATTAGTTTTGAATCCAATAAGATAATTGAAAACGTTTATAATACCGTTAATGCACGAAACAATATGAAACGAAAGGCTAATTTGTAAGCTAATCATGAGACGATAAATAATATTGATAATATTTTAGCTTAGCCATTTTTAAAGATGTAGAAATTTGTTTGATTAGAAAATCGCAAAAGTTAATTTGCATAACATTCGTATGGTTACTCGCAAACCTTTTCATTACATAATCTTTATTTTATACGAATCACATGCTTTCAATGAAGTTATTCCTACCAAATATGACATTTAGTTAGTTTAGTATTAGAAACATGGTATGTATATGATAGACGTACATGAAAAATTGTTAATAGTTTTCATCGTTCTAATATTTATCATACTTTAAAAGAAAATCACATATCGTAAATGTTTTACGTAAATGAAAATTAAATTCTATTGTTTCTGTAAATAATTTTTTATGGCAACTTAAGCGAACGAAAAAACTTTTCCCTTTGAAAAATTGAATTTTCAAATTAATACAATTTTTATAGGAATGGGTGAATTATGGGAGATTACGTGACTTGACGTTAGCACTGCAAATTAATTATAGCACATACGAGTGTTTAGGCATTTGAGAATCGTTCCAGCTTTCTTTGGGTGGCAATTGTTAGACAGCCTGAAGGTTTTTTTCTTCATTAATAATAAAGCATGAGAAAAAACATGTTCGGTGTTTTCTCGTTGTAGTCAGTCACAATACAATGGAGATAAAGGATCAGAATACACATTTTAGGATCCTTGCACTATAGAAAATGTCACATTGCGACTGAAACCTTGGCCATAATTTTCGATTAGTTGCTGTCAGATTATTTAATTCTTTATTACAGAATAAACAATGTGTTTACTTTTCTAAAACCAAAATGAATATAACATCAGAACTAAAATACTCTTTTTCCTGCCATAAATATTGAAACATACTAGATAACATATGCTAATGTAATTCTTAATACGTAGCATTGCAGTGAATTATGATTACTCATACCACTTTTTTCAAAAAGATTATAACAATTGGTCCCTTTGATAAATTTAGGTAATGTGATGAGAAAACGACGGTTATCAGAATTTTGATCAAACGTATTCTGCTTACGACATTATATATGAAAAAATGAAAAGTCAATTAAACAAAATAAGTGAGGGAAAACAAAATAATATAGTATACAATGAGAAAAGAAACTTTGAAAACCACGCTGGATAGTAAATCAGTAGTACAAGGGTAGGGTGAAGGTAAGAACAAACTGTTTTTGAACATAAAATGAGTTTTTGTTCTGGTATAGCCAAGAATTGAAAAACATTAGTATACGCCTTAAGAAACGTTTGTACAAAAACTAAAAGTCTGGCTTGATGTCAACCTTATGACCGGTTCCAACCAAATATTTTGCGGCTACCTGAGTACATTCGCTTTTGTAGCCAAAGAAGTATATGTTTTTACACCGTTGCTTGAAGATCATGATTGTCCCTCCCAGTGTATATATATCAGCGCATACATGTAAACTGAAAGACACAATCTCTTGCACACTGTTTAGACTTTTGGTGAAGCATAGACTTTGAATTTTCGTTAATGATGAGTTGGACTACATTAAGTGTTCTATTGTTAATTAATTCAAGTTTTCGTTTCAATATAGAATTATTTGAGTCACCTCTGAATGGCAGGGAAATACAGACTCGTTTTTAGGTGTTGTAAACGTTGCAGGTCTTATCGTATTGCTAACTTTCTAATGGTTTGTAAACAATGAATGAACTAGACTATGCAACAGAAAGATTTAAATACCAGATTGCACAATACAAATAATAATGAAAAATTACGTAATTGCTGTGGGATGTACAAATTATAAAGTAAGTCGAATATTAATTAGCCGATATTGGTATATAATGTCAGTGTAGTATGATGAATAAAGTGCTTTTTATCACAATTTAAGGTTTCAGAGAAATTAAATACGACGATATCAATAAAAATTACGAGAGGTCTCTTGGGAATATGGTAAATGTTTAAAGAGATATAAGTTAAAGATACGGTAAAGATGTGGAAATGATAAATCGATTTAGTACACAACATTCTGGATTTTGCTCGTGGATAGCAAGAGCTTCAGTCGTTTAAAGACGTTGGAAAGGAAGCTACCCTCGTAGATAAGGGTGACGTTTACGAACAATCTTCAAATCAACACGTAGGTTTGTCATATGACTCATAACCTCCATTCTCATACCCTTGCAGAACCATACTGGAATATGTGCCCGTATCCGTTTCGGAAGCATATTTTGACTATGGCCTATGCAACTTGTCCTTCGACAGCAACTGAGCTAGTTGACGCACATAAAAGCGATCAGGTCTTATCATTCACGGATACAGAAAACAGACACACAATCCTGAAGCTAGATTATAAAGCCTCTGAAAATATATTTCAGTACTGAATTTCTTGTTTTTAACTTTATTCTTCTCTTCATTATATTTCAGCTAGAAACATCTAAGAAACTAATAACAATTTGTATTCGGTTGGGAAAATTAGTCTATTAAAAACAACTAATTAAACATTTTCCAATCAAAACAGTCACAAAAAAAATGATGGAAAGCACTGTACTATTGACAAAATATCGGATAAAAACAAGATATTAACTGGAGAACTGATACATCAAAATGTTTCAAGAGCAACGTAAAGTAAATTTTAAAAATATTTTAGAAAAATAAGCAAAATTCGAAACAATGAAAATATTTTTCTGTTTTCTAAATGTACTTTAAGAGACCTATTTTTATTGGTATATACTACTGATATATAAATCCAGTTGTTAACTTGTTGATAAATGCCTTAATTTTCATTTTTAATGAATGTTAAAAAGGGATATCACTTTGTTTATTATATAAAATCAAATATATATCTATGTATATATCACGACGTCTTTGTTTTAAAACTCTGCAAAATGTACCAATATTTTAAGTGAACTGGTTTTATGTTTATTTGTTCATTAATGTACTTAAATGATTTATGCAACCTATGATAGTAAAATAAACAATCTACACATTTGGGATTCAATTCGATACATTAAAAATATTGGGAACCTTATTGATTAAAGTTGGACAGGTATAAAAGCCAATCAAATGAAACATTTTGTTTGTCTTTTTGAATAAACATTTCAATGTTTACCATCGATCGTTTAACGTGTTTTTTTCTCTGATGGAAAATAATAATCGAGAAAACAATAAAATATATTCATAAAATCAAAATATTTTAGAAATAATATTCTATTTGTTTGGTTTCATAATCTTACATTATAGAGCACGTATGTTGAGTATCTGAAACGTTTAACGGTTAAGATAAACGATAAGTACATTAGAAGAAATAAATGAAATAAACAACAACGAGTGATATTAATCCGACTGAAATATAAAAAAATCGCACAAAATAGAAAAACAACCTTTTTTCATATTTTTATCAGATTGATATCACACTAAAATGTTAAAATTGATGAGACACTACAGTAAATGTTATTCAAAAAATGTAACCATAAATGTACATTTTTGTGCAATTTATTCTAAAAGATTTTCTATCAGTATGTAGACAATTAAAATTGAAACAATTTTATTATGTTTTCATCTTAGTTTTCGAACATCTCAATGATCAATTACTTGATTTCATTATTCAACAGGTTAGATCATTTTATTAAAACGAATAATTGTTTGCAAGAATAGACCAAAATCTATTTAATCCATGATGTTTATTGTTGTTATAGAGAATTAACAATTGTGAGTTTGTGAATATTCAATGGGTTGTTTGTACTGATTTTAAGTGGTTAAGTGTAAATTATTTAGCAAATCAAATTCAAACAACACAAGACTCAAAAAAATTAGATATCAGGAAGCAAAGTTATTGGTTTCGGTTATAATATCACCCATAAACAAAACCATATCTAAATAAAATTTATAATATGGGTGATGATTGAATGAGAATATTTGTGGGTCAAATGAATTAACAGTGGACAAATAGGGCATAATATGATTTGTAACATTGTTTGTTTAGCTTTTTTTTAAAAATATTTCATCTATTAAAGACGGTTTACCTACTTTACCAAACATAATGAAAACGGATGTGAATTGAATCAGAACACATGACCCAAAGAAAAAAACAATGTATCGTTCCATAAAGTTAGTTTATATATTTTATTGATATGATTCAACGGTCAGTAATTCCTCAGCTCAAATGTTGATCAAACATCTGCCAATACACTGCAATAACTAAATAAACACGTCTATTTAGTTCAGTTTGACATATTTATAGCAGAAATAATTATATTTTAAGGTTACGGATAAAGAAGGTTAATCTTACAATAAAAGAAATCAGATCTGTAAACATAGTATCCGATCAAATCGATCTGTTAACAATATTATATAAACTGAAGTCATTCAACACAATGATAAGAAAATATCACACTTGTCGCGAATCCTGAAGGCTAAATGAATCATTGTCACTAATCGCTAAGCAGTAATCAACAGGAAAACTTTGCCTATCCACTTTTTTCGAATTTTCAAATGTTTATCAGCAGTGATCCACCCATAGTGAAAATTACATTAAAGTAATTAATGATTCAAAATAAACGAATATCAAATGAGAATGAAATTCATTTAAATCCTGTTTTTTACTTAAGATATTTGCGGAAAAATAGAAAAAAACCAGATTGCATTGTTTACTAGTTTGTTTTTATTTCACGACTTGAAATTCGATCACATGTTTGTGATATTCAACTAACGTCACATGGGTAAACTATTTACATTACTTAAGTCATAACACTAGAGAATGTGAGTAGTAAGTACAAGTTACTATTTACCTTTGCAAAACCAACTCAGAAAGTGAAGAGCAGTTGCTTATTTCAAAAATTATACAAAGTTTAGTAGTACGACAGAACTCAACTGAAATGATGTATTAAATTAACTTTCCATTTGCGATGAATCCAAAATGGGACAGTATAAGTATCAATATGTTCACATGATCAATAATTTCTAAAATTTAATAATATATATCATCATGATAATGTGATTAATATCTTTGTATTTCGAATAGATTCCTAGTGTTATATACATGAATATATGTATGCTAACTAATAGGGGGAAATTCCTTGAGATTTGAAAATAAACTATCTAGTATATTGAGCAAAAAATTAGATCACGTCTAAATGAACGTAACTCCCCAAAAATGAATAAACGGTTACTGGAAAAGTTTAGTTGATGAAACTGTTGCACATAGAAATGGTGATTATCATGCACTAAACTAATCAAATAAAACAATACTTGTGTTGTTGTAGAATATTTATTTAATAAAATTCTAGTTCATATTTAAACGTTAAATTTGTTGTATCCTAAAGCGGTTTATGAATGGTAACTTTGAGGACTATTTATGAACCAATATGATATGTGTATTTCCTATTGTATAATTGTTGGGTAACTTAAGTATTCATATTAATGTTCCCTTTATTAATAGCTTTATTTTGACCCAAAGACTATTAATGTATGATTGACCGTTCCTGAATTATCCCTAGTCTATTAATTTCTACCCCCTGCATTCACAACCACATTTGGCTAGATCTAGTACAAATGTTATTTTCTATTTTATGGTACGATGTGGTCAGTTTGATTGGTATAAAACTTCAGGATGTTTGAGAATAATGATTCATATTGCAGAGGTTGTTATTGATGTCCTTGACTTAACTGGCTGGGGTAGGCAGAAAGCAGGACTGGTAAGTACTCGAGACTGCTCATACGGCTTTTGTGTATCATTACTCTAATCGATAATTTACTACTCTCTGATTGGCGGTGATCATCACGTCATATATTACCCAGGGCGAGCACGCACACGGTATAACGAAATTGTAAAGTTGGTGGCGAAAAATATTCAATATTCACTTATAATAATTATCTAAGTGAATTATTTCACATTATTTGTTGGCAAAGTTATCGCATAAGAAGGGCAACATAATTATGTTACTAATATAAAAAATGTTTATACGTCATACACGTAATCTTTAACATAATGATGTTAAAAGAGAACAATAATTCGGTAAAACTTATATAGGCATGACGGAAATTAAAATCAGTAGGATATCAAAGGAGCACGGATACACGCTCGAATAAATTTACTCTATGAACCCAAGACATGAAATAATATTTTCTAGCGTCAGTGGTACGAAAATAATTCTTACTAGTTAGTTACAAATGATTGTTTAATGGTTCATAAGTCATGAGGGATATTTTTACAAATTTAGTATTGTGTTAAATCTGATTTTGTAGAGTTTTTAAAGGTGAGTATACAAATGTTAATTGACAACAATATGACAAAAAACTCCACGAAAAGAAAACGCTGAAATACACTAGTACTACAATCTATACAGTCTAAGAGAAAATTTTCGCTTTAAAAGTATCTCTATGCTGAATAGAATTGAGTACTTTTCCGAATCAGTTGAAAACAGTTATAAGAGTTCACATTTCTAATGTATAATATAACTTGTATTTTAAAGTTATCCGAAAATGTTATTTCATTTCAAAGAATGAATATCACTGCCTCCATCATTCACATTCCAACACCATCAAATATATTCGGTTACATAATAGTGTCTTAGCGCATATAACAAAATGAAGATGTTTCGTTTAAAATAAAAGGTTTATCATCAAATGTTTTTAACAAATATTCGTTTAGAGATTAAAATTTTAACCAATGAGCTCCTTGATAACCATACATTCATCGCATAAACAAATGAATCTGCCTCCAAATGATTTGTCATGTTAGTTCCTAACTTATTCAGTTATAAATATATTGTTATCATGTTTACAAAATGGATCTATGATACGTTTTGTAAGTTTTTTTACAGTCTCCTGAGAATCATATAAATTTAACCTTTAAAGATCCCTGTGATAGTTGAGCTAACACATTATGAATAATGATAATTAATTAATAGTACTAAAATAAATATGCCATTATTTGACATTCAGTGAACTTCCCAATGCTCAAGCTTCAAAAGTGCTCTATCTATTATTATCAGTAATTTTTGTTTTAAAGAAATTAAAAACAAAACTGATCTTTTGTTTAGATCAACTAATTTGCTGACAAAATTCACATATCAGTCATTAATTAAACTTTATGTATACACACAAAATAATGGAGTAACAAAAGCTGAAATGTACATTATTTTCTGACATATAATAAATTAAACTATTACAGAATGTGGTACATAATTAGTTTTCTAACAATTTAAATATGAAGTTTTAGGACATATAAGGTATTAGATGATGGAAATGACCTTGAAATACTCAGTTCACATTAAGGGATGCATAAATGTGCAGAAAAATAAATATGCACAAATATTTGTCATGCTACTTTCGATTTTTTGTCAACAACCAATAACAAAACTACGAAATATCATATGTAAAATTAACAAGTAATGCCTGTTTCTCCCCTCTTACAAAAGTAATTCATTTTATGCAGTAAACAATTGTATAATTTATTGTTAAAATATGCAAAACAATACATTTGTTCTACTCCTAACAATTATGTTTCTGTTCAATGACATAGATAGAAGTGAAGAGTAGTAACCATTTACAGATTAAGTTATCAAACTATAATCAAATGAATAGATTCATAGAACACGAAATTCATCAAACGTATACGTTAACCCGTAATAATGGTGAAAAGTATAAAAAATAGGGAATTTAGTTTTTCTTTATCGGTGGATACAAAGATAACCGAAGTAATTTTCTATCAAATCATACAAGCGCATTTTATTTATGGATGATCTCAATTTAATGTGACCATCAAATATTTTCTGGTAAATTTGTGGAACGTGAATTGGTAAAATGATCAAAATATTTTAAAACTAATAGTAACATATAAATTCTCTTTCATCTTACAGATCTGTTTTTGAGTAAATTTAAGACAACTTAGCTTCTACTGGTCAACACACATTACAAAAATTACGATTTGATAGGTACTTTTTATCAAAATTGAACTAATATTAATGAAGATATTTGCAAATATTCAATTTACTTTATTCTTGTGCTACTGTTTAAGTGGAATAAAAAAAATCAGTCATAAGAAAGAAAGCTAATGTTATTTTAACAAGACTTATATTGTTAAGGTATCAATATGACGAGATGAGGAAAAGGAATGGAGTCAGAGTATTGCGTTATAATCCCCAGCATGAACAATATATCCTGCTAATTGATTGGATAATACAACTAATGCAATAAAACCGCTTATACAGATTTTCTTCTGCCTCATTTATTTATGTACTTCTGTGAAGTTACCTTCATATGCTATCGTTTCATCGATTTAAAATTTAAAGCACATAAATAATTTTTATGTTGAAATATTCTCAAATCTGAGTATATGTATATTTTTGTATGTTTTTGTATACTTGTATCCAGAAACCTAAAAACGGTTGTTTTATAATTAACAAGTAAATGTCTCTTGATTAACATATAATAATTAATGGAAAGTTATATACTAATGAAAACAAATGGTTAATTAATATGAATGGTTTATTAAGTCATAATAATTTGCTTTCTAACTTGTGTCAAATTTGACCTACAATTTTACTGTAATGATTTGTACAGGACATCGGAGTTTCTCTCTCTCCAGATATATATATATATAGATCAATTTTCAGGATATTAAATGATACAATCAGCGACAAAAGACTTGCGCAAATGTTTATCAATAAAGTCGGGGAACTCATAAATTTAGCGTGTCAAAAGATATGCAAAGTAACTTCATAAAAACAGTTGAAAGAAAAATCAGAGTACAAAACTCTTATTCCTTTCCCCCTTTCCACTCCAGAAAACAATATTTCTGATCATTCACGTTTACATTATATAGAACATTCGTCAACATTTTCCAAAGCAGGGTTTCAAGGCTGCTTGATTATTCTATGTTCGCTAACCTCCAGCTAGATGCAAAAGCACTATCAGCGATCGTTTCCCATTTGAAGAACAACGGTAAATCACAGAGGATAAAATTTTAGTATGAAAACTGATCAAAAGCTGTCATCTAAATCATTCCCGAATTTCTTAAGAAGAGGTTTGAGTATTTATTGAACAGGTTGGAAGAAACAGTACTTCCAGTGATTATTAAACGAATGAAGACCTACCACTGATACGGGGCGGTTGGTATTTAATTACAATGAGTTTAGTGATTTCTTCAGTCAAGAAATGTATTAACGACTTCAGTAGCTCACTTTAAACGTTTGTAAGATAAACCAAGTTAAGATAGACGTAAAGAATGGAATAATCGCTGATAGTTTGCCGTCGAAGTTTTTAGAAACGTACATTGATTGCTAACATAAGAATGGAGATAGAATTCAGTAACCAATATCAAATATATGAAATAATTGTTTTTAAACCACTAAAACCATGTTAAGTAAACAGTCGGCAAAAGAATGCTTCTAAAGGGAGACAATTGTCTATTTCCTACATGAAACAGCAAGGGAAACCACAAAACAAACAACACAATCTCAAATGAAGATCATTTAATATGAATTACTAGTCAGTCTACTTTGATTAAACACAACTTCACAAACGATGTAGAATGAAACAAATAATATTCAAGAGATCATTGTTTGCTAAAAAGTAAAAAATTATATATGACCTTATGTTTATCAATGAAACTAATACTATCAATATACGAAACTAAAAGTTACTATTTATACAATTGTCAGAAAGTTTTCAGTGACAAATGAAGCAAGCAGAAAGCTATTTTATCTGATAACAATATAGGTCGATTGTTAGAATTATGATTGATTTTTTTCTTGAAAAACTACAATCGGAAATGGAAGATTAATATGTGAAAAATGATAATTATTTTAACCAGATAAAAGATAATCTTATTACGATAGCAAACAGTGTAGAAGCTTATCACTGGATTACGAAATTGATTTAAACGAGATTGTTGTTTAATAATCTGAATGTCTCATTTTACTTTTATTTGCCCATGAACGCTTATAACTTGCAATTTTATCACGTACCTAAAGTCTGTCGCGCTTATAATCACTGCATAATTTCAAAGTGAAACGTGATGTATGTTTCTGCCAAAAGCATTTTCAAACCCGATAGACAAAAGGGTACTACTGAGCTTAAAACTAGGCAATTCATTACAACCAGCTGATATTAGTACTTCATATCAACGGAAATAGTTGGAAATATCTTCTCAACCTTCTGCTGCCAGGCGTTTCACTTTCGATCGGTGTTACATACTGCTTATATCTGTCGACATATGTAGCACACATCACAGGTGGTCTACCTAAAAGCTATTATTATTATTGAAAATGTTTAATACTAAACAACTGAATTATGTTGATTGAGTTAAATATCCATTGAAATTTACTTTAATACATAATATTTGATATGTTATCTATTATCTCAAGTGAACAACGTGACATAATGATTAACTGATAACTACAAAAGAATACAAGCTTAGTAAATTTAATTAAAATACCTGCTGTTAAATATAACGTTTAAAGTAATTTGTTTTATAAATACAACGATTAAAATCATCCCATTCCTTTTTCAAGTTATAATATGAATATGTAAATATTGCGTTTATTCTTCAGAAACAGAAGTAATTTGTTAATTCACTTTGATTCACGAAAATACTCATCGACGAGTATTAGTTAACCAAATAAACCCCACTACAAAACATTTATTGTAAATTATGAATCGACAAACAAAATCTGGATCGACAGGAGATATAGTGAGGTGGTAAGGTGTGGTGTAAAAGTGTTTACAACACAAATTTAGTGTCTACCTTTTTCGATTCGGTTTCAGGCATGTTTTTTGCTTGTAGTAAAGTTGTGAATAGTAAACTAATGTGAACAAATTCCAGGGAACTAAGCGCTAAAGCTTAGACAGTGGGTAAATTCATTTTGACAATGATCTAATAATTATTTTAGTGAATAGAACGCTAGTTGGGGACAATCGAATTTATTTAGACACAAATTACAGACTACCTCACTAAATTCTGATAACCATACAACAAACAGTTAGTTTGCAAAACAACAACCAATTTTCTCAATGTTCACTGTTCCTTCTGCAAACACCAGTCCATCTTCTCTAATTTCATTGTTTATGCATTTTCCTACCAACTGCGCTTCATTTCAGTCCTTTCCTTATCGGTCTTCTGTCAAAATACATTCTATGTCTGACCCTCACCATATACTACTTATGTGGATATAAGTAGACCACACTACAGTATTACTGGTTTTCAAATTGGTAAAACTATTAAAATAGCCGTTAAATAATATCTATTTACTATTCAAATGCTTTGATTAAGCATTATGGCGATATAATATGGTTAAAAACATATGAGTAGTACGTAATTTACAAAAAACTAATCAAATGCAATAAAATCTACCTCATCCGAAAGCTTGAAGATAATCTTGTTGCAGGACCAATGTCTTTATGATTAATTTAATAGCAGTATTCTTGTGTCACGACTTTGCAACAAATAATCAAACGTGTCTCAATAAAAATTCTTATTTAGACACATTTTCCAAACCGTTAAAAATGTGTTATAAGGTGCAATATGTAGTACTAAACTCAATGAAATATACCCAATTAATTCTCTTACAAACTCTGGTTTCAGGATCAGGATTATGTTTATTAACTGTGGCTTACATTAATGTATGGATTTGTAAAGCAACTTTAAATGAGAATATATAGAAATAATTTAACTCCACTCTATTTTTGGTAACTATATACGACTAACATTCCAACATTTTTTTGTAATTATATATTCTTCACTAGAAAACTAATTAGCACAATCAGTAGTTCACATTCATATTAACCGTTACCGACAAAAGTTCATGAAAATTAACTTCGCCAATTATCATGAAAGTTCTCCTAACTAATTACTTAAAAATAAACTGAATGGAGTTGAAACTGCATTGTCTATTAGGTTAATTTATGGGTATATTGAAACATCAGTAAGTTGAAAAATTAGTAATAAATATGATGTAGTTGCTAACAAATACAAGAAGTTGTTTTCAAAAATTAAACTATAGCACTCATTAACACTTCTGTTTTATTTCATATCCTAAATTTATCGACAAGTAACGGGTAATTCCAGTCTTATCTTAAAATACAATCTATAGTGATTAACTTAGAACCAAAACAACGTATATAATACTAATCAGAGTTGCCAAAACAAAATATTTCTGTGTCATGAAACTGCGTCAATCGATTTTATATTTTTTTTCTTAAATATAAAAACAGTGTAATCTAATAATTCCAATAACTAATTTGTGTTTCATTTATAATTAGAAAGAAAAAAATCAAAGAAATCAGTGAACAAAGTAGTAAAGAATATTACAGTGTAATAATTGTCAAAGTTATGTGTGTGTGTATGTGTATATACCATAGAGTATACATAAAAAATAGACGACTTGAAAGCATAGAATTAACTTTACCACATAATCCCTCTTATTAGACAAAGAGAGAGAGCGGACTAAGTATACAACTCTACTATGGTCAAATTATTATTATTATTATTATAAAACAATATTATTACGTGAACTAATTGAAATAATATTCTAGTTATCAATAAAAGTTATTTAAACATAAATAAGACGAATGGAATCTTACATAAATTCAATAAAAAAGCAGATTACAATAAGTAATATTAAATATATTAATTTTTTAATATATCAATATTAATCTCACAGCCGATCGGTAGAATAATGAAAGCAGAATGATTGAATATATAATATAGTATAGTAGTAGTAAGTAGTCACTATAAAATAAATCAATACTGTATATAAATAATTATTATTTATCGTGATTATCTATTGTTAAATTTTGTCTGAAGTGATTTCTGGACAGTTGTAGATGATCTAAATAAGACGCATAACATGCTTACTACGGATCATGTTATGTGATTTAGTTAAATAAGAATTCTATGTATTAAGTAAGAACTTTCTAAAGGTGGGTTTAAAATTGTCAACAAGTTATCCATGAGTTTTTGTTCTTATTTCAAGATTATAGCGATTCTAAAACTTAGTGTAATAAACAGATGATTAGATTTAATGTTAGCTTTATAGCATTGTTTCACTAAAATGAATTAATTAAAGTTTTAAGCTGCTTAGGATTTCCCAGCAAAGTGTATATAGAATCATGAAAGAACAGATATTTTCAGTAGGGTTTGAGAAAGAAAGACACCACTTCTGAGCATTTCAGATCAACTGGCCTCTCGTAAGACTGGGATTTTTTCATTAACTAATCACTTGAGAATAGTCAGCATCATATTGTCTGACCTCTGAAATCGGTCAATTTCTACCAACCAGGGTTACAGGTGGTAAAATGAATAACTCACGATAAGATGACTTGAAACTTGAACGAATAACCAAGGAGAGGATGAATCATTACTCAAATGAACTTTATATAGTATTGCTAGATGATTACTTAGCATACATGGATAAATGCCAGGTAATTAAGTTTATGTCCCTTCAGATCTAATAATATGATTCATTGAATCGCTAAACAATCCATAACTGTGTAGCACACAAATTCAATGCTCAAAAAGAAAAGAATATTGAACTACAAATAATCACTACTCAACAGTTATTAAAAATGACAATTCGACTGATTACTTATATAAGCAATTACTATTTAGTAATCAGTATCGCTACTTAATAATTGATATCTACAATCAAGATAAGTATTAAAAGTATCAATCATAATATTATTAAACTAGAAACTCCATGCGCTGTTAAAAATATATATTGAAATAAACAATTACTGACGATCTGGACAACTTTTGAAATATTATTCGACAAAATATACTATTTTATATATCGCCTATGGATATGTAGAAATTGTATTCGACTTTTTTCAAACGTAGCCATAGATTGATAATACTTATATTTATCAACAACAATGTTAAAAGACTGAAATTCCTAAGAGAAATGACTTATCGATTTGAAAGTAAAAGCAATTGAAAGTTCAAATTTAGTTTTATGTAATTTAAACGGTTAATTAAAGTCTGTTCATCTTATTGTTGGTTAATTTCCATATATCTTATTTGAAGTTCAATAATTCCGTTTCCTCTAATAAATAATAGAGCTGTTACTGCTGATAATGAATTTCTATTTCATAATTGCATAAAACTATGTAAAGGTAAACCATATTCATTTTCAGGTCATTGTATTATAAATCCACTTGTTGGTTTTTATGATCTGTTGAATTGAACAAGATTAACTGTTTATTTCTTGCATAGTTGTTGTTATAGAAGGTTAAACACTTTCTTCCAAACACAGTGTACCGTTCTCTTTCAGAGAGATATGAACACAGACAGTTGGCTATCCACCTATCGGTGTTAACGCTGAAAAACTTCTAAAGTAGTAGTGATCTTGGAGTAGAGTCAATGGCAAAAGTATAATATCGAAGTAAGCATCGAACATACTGCTTACCATTTTCCAAACTGAACAATATATTATGATGGAGAACAACAGAGGCATCTAAGGTACTTCTTTTACATCTGTAAGCATACTGACATGGATCAATTTAATGAGTTTCGGAATGAAAGTCTATTAAAACTTAAAAACTTGTTTCATTGGGACGATAAATATCTAAACAGAATTTAGGATAACAAGTGAAAACCTCAACAGTGTTTTTCAATTAGTCATTTGTGAATTAATCTCAGTTTTTCGAACAAAATATATTTTTCAGATATTGAATACTTTCCTGTATTTACCTTTTTTTCTGACGTGAGATTGTACTTTCAAAGCTTGCCATATACTTTAGGTAGAACACAAATAGCACGATGATCATAACTAGATAATGGAGCATCTTTACGAGTCACGAATATTCCCACATCAATAATGAAAACAATCGAAGTGTACATCCTTACGCGTGGGAAAACTGACTTCATTTTGGTGATCTAGTGATGAAAGAAAGCTAGAATCACATAAGTTAAAATCACCACATGTAATTGAAAGTGAACCAGTGAAGGCAGTAACAGCAAATTCAGTGAATTCACTAAAGATGTAATGCAGTCCGGAGTCATGTAAATGTTGGTAACATAGATATAATTACACTTGTTCACGTGTTTTGAACAGCACCTTAAAGTTAAACAATCGATACAGTCGTTTGAAAACTTCAAACATGCAGAAGTAGATCAACACCACTTCACATATACAAATGTATCTACAACGCCGTCACACTTTTTCCTATTGCCTGATCGATCCTGATGGTAATTAGTGAAATTTTTAATTATACTAAAAAATCACTGTGTAAATCATTTGACCAGAATTCTTGAATTCTGTTTACACCACAATTACAATACATCTTTAGACTTGATAGGAATTGAAGATAGTCCACTTCGCCTATTAGTAAAAGTTAGCAGCTCAGAAATTGACATCTGATTATTGTTCATTTTTTTCTATGCATATTGCCAGACAGCATGATGTCTCTGATTGTACTCTCTTATACCTAGTAAAGCGATAGGTCTTAAAATTTTCATATGCGCGCTTGAATGGGTTATGAGATTAATAGACTAAATAATGTGACGGAACAAACAAAAAATATAACCTGTTGAAATATCTAGACGGTAGGAGCAGATAGCTAAGTTATTCAAGCAGAACACCAGTTTTGAGCACTTTGGTTTCAGTGTTGCTCATAAACCAAAGTAACTAGTACATAACACTCTGTACGGACCAAATAATAAATTCATAATTCCTACAAAGTAAATCATACCAGCTAAAATAAAGATAATAGTAAAAAACGTGGACGGCATCTTCACTTACGAAGATATGAGCGAAATCCATTAATGATGTGGCATGATATGCCATCGCTGATGCCAGTGTATGAAGACAACTGTGGATATAAATTTCACTATGGCAAAATCGAAATTCTGGATTTCGGAAATTTAGAAACTTTCAGCGAAATTTTCAAAGCATGGCATTCAGATCAATTAGCAATCAGTCGATGCACTGAATTAGACCAAGTCTATGAACCAATTAAAATAAGTTAGTGATACACTAAATCATTTGATATGGTGTCAATATGACTTTCATAAATGAAATGGCTTCTTCCGAAAAGCCGCCAAAGTCAATTTAACATCTGGTGAAAAAAATCCTGGTAAAACATCTTGAGGGATGTTAATCGCGGCTTGAGTAAGTTATGCTCTTTTTTAACCAGAAAGCATACAGTCAAGCTTTATCAGAAATCTAATCCATAATTGTAATCCAATCATAGGTTTCTGATGTTTTCATAAAGGTACAATATATAACTGCTTATCGTTTAATTTATTTTAATGAGACCACTATCACTTTTATCGCGTTAATCACAAATATATGAAGATATTATTCATACTTCACCAGTAAACAGATGTAGAAAATTATTAAGTCAGAAATGAAATTAAGAAGACAGTTTAGTCTGTAACTCTAATCAAAAAGAATTCCTTATTGTTTTTAAATGGAGACTTATGTTATTATTTTATTCTAAGTGAAGATTCTGTATGATAACGAGTGATCAACTTTTAGGAATATCTCTATGTTCTTAAAATAATACATTATCACGTTTATTCATAATGCAACTCACCGTTTTTACTTTAAAGTGCTAAAATGTAGAATATTATTGTTTACTAGTAACGAATTTATGGTCTTCTGACCATAAAGGTTTTTTAATACAAAACAGCTTAATGTAAGAGAAATTATCAATACTGACTGAAGGGAGAAGCATCTTAAAAATAGACGAAATGGAAGCTAGAAAATGAGGTCAATAAGCTCATGATACGATCTAAAATACAAGCTAAGGTTAAATGTAAATTGAATGGGCATAATTTGATCAGTTAACTAAGTTTCTTCTTGAATTCATTTAGACTCAGTACACAGACATTCAAAATTCATCAGATATCTACACACAATATATACATAAATGTCTTTCGCCAAACTATAAAATCCAGTGTGTCTATCATTAAAAAAAATAAACTTAATTTTTTAAAAATAAAGTTCATCTTTTATTTTTCTCGTTGAAAAAAGTGCGATCAATCATGCTGTAGTTTAAAAAATGGTCGGGGGTAAATTACGGTGGGATATAAACATCACTTTAAAAGTAAATTAACTGAAGTATGAAAATTTCACAGAAAAAGAAACGACTTCTGATTAGTGAAGTTCATTTTTGGTATCTTATCTACTTCGATGTAGATGTTTAAGAGATAACAGAACACTTGATACAAAGTTTTTTTCCTATCATTCCTTCCATGAGAATCAATAAAAATAATATTTATATTCTTCATACGTTTGTCAAGTATTCAGTATTGACGTAAAAAGAATGTGTGTAAACTTACAATAAACTGTATGCTAATACGTGAACCAATGAAATTTCGACATAACATCCTTTAAATACAATGAGAAACAGATGACTAATATACGACATTTGGTATGTTAGAAATAAAAATAAAATATCTAGTGCAGTCCAGGTTGTCATACGTAGTTATACATCTGTGGTTAATAAAAAAAATTAGATGAACCTGTGTCAAATGAGGCACTAAACTAACTATATCATATCCAGAGGTTTAATGTACAATAGCAGAAGAACATATTTCCTTTCAGTTAAACAAACCGTTATGGAAGATAATAACACAAACCTCTTCATAATATATATCAGAAACTCGTCAAAACAAAATTACAAAAGACAGTATTCGTTCAACCATGGCAAGATCGGCAGTACTGACTAGTAAGTTACAGACTTTATGACATATATAAGATTCAACCTTATCACTTCAGTATTTAAACAAAAGTATAGATATTGCACGGAAAAAATGATTCACCTAATAGTTATGTAATAATGCGCCAAATGCAACTGTATTTCTAAAAAAAGTTAACGTTAAAAAGTAAATTTTTAATTACCAAATCATCATTGGTCAAATTAACATGGTTAAAACGGTAATAAATTGGTTTATAAATTACATTACAAAAATTAACTATTGACAGAAGTTAATTACCTTGTGGGGGAAATTAATCTTTCTTACAGTGGAGTACCAAGAAAATCTACAGAGGATTATTGAATATTATCTACAGATGGCTTATTAAACTTCCATTCTAAACATTCAAAAAATAATATAATGGATAAACTATTCGAAACATTGAGCTTTGAAATAAATAAATAAATTCTATTATTCGCTGATCAAAAAAAGAGTTCAGATCACCATTTTAATGTAAAATGAGATAACGTCAGTCAACTGCAAATTTTTTCTTGATGAATGATCAGAAGAAATATTCCAGATTTTACACGAAGTTATACATGATAGTCTCCAAGTGACTAATTTCTCATCAAATTAACAAAAACAATAATCTCAAAAAAGTTACATAAATATACACATGTGTAGTAGAAAATAATGGAATATAAATTTCACTTTAAGTTATGTAAGCAAAAGATGACAATAAAACACATTTAAAGCATATGCTATGACTTCTTATTAAAATAATTACTGTATTTAAACAGCATAAACAAATATTATTTTCTTATTTCAGATTGAATACAGTGTTCAGTTATTACAGTATATACGATAAGACTACAAAGAACTTAAAGATTAAAAGCTATGAAAAAGCCTTTTCTATGAATCGCTAACGAATACTAGACATGAATTGATTATAAGCCTTATCTTGGCGGCTTGCTTAAACATCTGGGCTACCTGTTCCTGCCATCAAGATATTTCAACAGGTTATCTAATTTTGTTTGTTTTAATACATCATTATGGCTATTATTCTCACAACCTATTCAGGTGCGTTTCTGAAAAGTTTACCACCTTTCACTTTAAAGGTTACAAAAGGCCTAATCAGAGTTATCGTGGTTGCTGGCAATATGTAGCGAAAAGAATATACATTATTTAGATGTCGATTGACTGAATTGCTAACTTCTAACTGGCGATCACTCAACATTAATCGTCAAGATCGACCAAGAAGTAAGAAACAGAAATACTTTGTGATGAGAATTCGATATTGTACCAAAAATATAATTTTGAATAAAGCTAATAATAATGATAAAACTACCATCATTTTAGTGTAAAACTTTGTTGGAAGAAAATTAATCAAGGAAATTGCGATTTCCGAGTGTTTAATTAAATTATGATTGATCGTTTTCAGTTTAAAAACAAAACGTTTTATAAGATTAGACTGTAGATTAAGTGCATTTTTTAAAGTGGGGATGAAATAGACGTACATTTTGAATTATTTTTGTCTGATAAACTTTAGAAAAGCAGTCAATATATTCATCTGATAAATTTTATGGTACATCACAGAGCCTTTTGAAGACTGTCTTCGAGTAAAGTTTTAGTAAAAGAATGCTTACTGATCAATTTTGTGTTATAAATTGATTTATTTCAACGCATTAGGAAAATAACGGTTGAAAATTGAGTATTTTTAATGTATATTATAAAGATTTTTAATAAGTGAAAGAAACGAGTTTATGACTTCAAAAAGGAAGTGGTAGAAAATTTTAGTTTGTCAAATTTCGATATACCAATCACTTATATTGAATAACGTAAAAACATAAATCATGATCATGCTCAAAATCCTCATTGTTATGAATAGAATGAGACCAAGAGATCTTAAGTTCGATCCCTTATTGGATCGTTGATTTGCATTAGTGTGCAGCGCTCTCTTACGTTTAATTATCAGTTAAAACAGGTATGCGTACAGGTTTATAATCCACACCTCGTCTAGAGGCTAATAATAGTAAGCAACTGCCTAGGTCTGAGTCGATAGGTAGGAGACATCAACTTGCCATCTGCAGGCTGGAAACTAAGCATTTTAAATCCGTATTTCGATAATTCGAAAAAGGTTACGTTTAACAAAAAAATAAACGGTACTGAAGAATAAGTCACTTAAGTTTGTTGTTTTTCATATCTAGCAATTTCCTGTCTTACTCTCTACAATTTTTTAAACTCTATTTCGTGGTTTGCAAGTACTCAGAAATCTTTTAATCTCATTATATTTTACAAAATAATTAATGACACATAATATTTTGCATTGATCATTCACTAGATAATAAATTGACATCGTGCTGTCCAGCACTCAGTGAATATCGAGTCGTATATTGCAGTGTGTTTTCTTTTAGCTACTGCCTTATGCATTACTAAAATTAATTTTGAGTTAGACAGTCGAAATCTATGAACTTATTCACTTAGTGATTTAAAACTAAACAACAAAGTGAATATCATTTATACCAATATTCGTCAAGATTAAAATGAATAGGTTGACAAATATTGGGCGCCTAGTATAGAGTTGTTATACGTGAAAATTATATTTGAAATAATCCAGCGATTGATGATTTTGATTATTACCCTGAAGAAATCCAGACAAGTTAGCTGGACGAAACGTTGGAGTTATTTAAATTTTAATCACTGACATTATTTCAAATATAATTTTCACACATAAAGTGAATATAAATTCAGAACATGGCATTACATTTGACACTGTGATTTATGTCCCACATCAATGACACTATTCTAACGTAAAGTACACACATAATTTAACCCACTTAGAAATGATAAAAATGCAAATTATTGATAAATAACTCAGTTTTTACCACTATTCAAAGGAATACAGAAAAAACAGTTGTTCCATTCGAAAGAAATTTCTCTTTACTCTGATTCGATATATAATTAATCCTCTTTTCAACATAAGGATTTTGAGTTCAAACCCTAAACAACTTTCAAATTATTAGCACTCATATAAGAAGTATTCTTCAAAGCTGAATTTGAGAGGTTATATTATATAACCAGAATATATGTATACATCAAATATTATGCTCTGTAAAATAATTCTAAATTAATTATACAAAACGCTAGAGTACAATTAATTTCAATTGCTCATAATAAACCAAACAAATAACACAAATTAATTACTGCAATGTAAAACTCATTTTCTACAACATACAACTATAGATATATACCATTATGTTTAGCAAAAAAACAGAATAATTTAAAACAACTGAACAATTTATTATTGAACTCATTCAAAAGTAAATTAAAATTAGCTTTTCACTTCTATTTAAATACCATTTCTACACAGAAAATAAACGATTCCATTTCGTTTTATTATTTTCAAAAACACAATAACAATAACAACAACAACAAAAAACTTCCAATCATCATAAACTAAATTTTTTGTTTCTTTTATTACATTTTTTTCTCTTTATTGTTTATTTACTCTTACAAACGAAACAAAAAACTGATCATTTATAAACAATTTGGAAAGTAAAATTCTTTTTCATAAAAATATATATTAGCTATATTATTTATTTTCTTTGCGTCCTTCAAATCCTGATTACTTTTTCATTCTTTTGTTACTTTTAATAAAACAATACAAAAAGAAAATTCCTCAAAGAAATATTGAATATTGAAATGAATTTTTTTTAAAAATTGCCAAAGTTTAAAAATAACGAACATTTGTGTATACTTGTATTCATGATTGCATATTACATATATATATATGCATATATAGATGTAATTTACATATTGAGCAAATCAATAGGAGTATAGAAGGTTATCGATCATTCAAGTTTTTTTATTATCATGGAAGTAGACTAAATGTATCAGCAGAAGGTTTATAGTGTAAATATTGTGATGTAATGTGTCTATGAATTTTATGAGCATTTATTTCTCTTAAGTCGTAAATGCAGAGGGTTTTCATTAAACCTCTCAAATCGTTTGATATTGTCTGCGCACTACTGAAACATCATGTCTAAAATCTATGCTCACAAAAAAATTGGTCTACAATCGAAGTTATAAAAAACCTTCTGATTGTAGCTATTACTCTAGATACATGAACAAATACTTGGATGTCTTTTTTAATCCTGCCATTTTTATGCACATTATTCAATGACTTTTGGTTACAGAACAACTTAAAACTCAATGTACATCAATGAGTGATATATAACTTTTTTTATCAAACTTTGTTAGAATCACTTTCATCAGATGGACGGGTTAAATTCATATTGTTGATAATTTTACTGGTTCGATATTAAAATTTCCTATGTGTAGTAGGCTATAGATACTATGTTATATTAACGACCCTTCAGTGCTTTAGCAAAGGTCATGAAACTTAACAGTTAGTATGAGTGTAATTTTTAACATAAATTACTGTTGAACACGCAATGAGGTATGAAAAAGGACTCGAAAATACAGGTTCTATAGATGAATTTAACAAAACATAACGTTTACTCTTAACTTCATGACTTTTATTTTTAGATTTATTTCAATGAACCACACCGCGAAACACAAAATGTCCAAGCTAATTAAAAAATTGAAAGACATTTAAGCATTGAAAAGCGTTAATCAGTGCTATTATAGTTCAAAATCCCTCAGTCATGAAAACTGCCCAATCCTTGTTGAACATACTGAGAAAGACAATAAGTCATGATGATACTAATTTTCCTTTTTTTAGAGAAGACTGTCAAACTAATCCTTATTACTTTAAGCCATTTAGGCTATTTCAGACAAAGGATACTTGTTACTTTCTGTCGAAAAATCTCAACAAAAAAATACAACCATGCACCTGTTTCATGGTGCGTAATAGTAGATAAAGGTGAATTATAGAATTTTCTTTATGTTTCAACGGTCTGTCTGACAATTCATGGTTTTAATACAGAATTTATACCTGAATTGTCCATTAGCGGTATTTGTAATACTTTAGTGATGGTGAACTATGAGCATCAATTTAGGGTGGGAAAATAACGGATGATAACCATTAATACACATCTACACTATTGTTCAATATTTAGTGTTCCGACGTGACATCACAAAGTCTATATTAGTACTCTTAATTTACGGACGAAATTGATGCATCACTCTCCCTCTCTTTTAATGGGATCATCTAATTATTAAAACAACTTTTAATAGATAACAAATAAAATTAATGATCACTCTAACTGTGAAATAATTAGATGTTGAATATATTTAGTATTTTAAACCTTTCTATATAAATGTGCTTGAGAAAAATGTAGAACGGGAGGATTTTCGTACTAAAACTAAATCCAATCACAAAACTTTATGCACCAGTACAGATTTTCCCAGTGGAGACAAAATGAAAAGATGTGTTTGAGGACAATACAAAACAGTTGTCTGATGGATACTGACTACTGAAAAACGAAATATACATTTAGCAGACAGAATCAGATAAGCACAAGAAATAAAGCAATAGGATTATGTGGTTTATATCGCTGAATAACTGTAGCTAGACAAACTGATATAACTGCGAAAAGAAAGTTTTTCCCATTTACCACGATTTGCAACCGTAATATGATAATATGGCCTAAGTACAAGATAACATGATCATTAAACTGGACACACGATTGACTTACTAGGTATCCATCCAAGGTTTTATGTTCTGTCAATACTTCAGTCGTTAAAATTAGGCTTTCCTTAATTATAAGAAATTCTGTTTTAAAAGTCAGTAGAAATTATCCGAGATTTCTTTCTAATATTTTTTCCATGGGTAAATCAAACTGCACCTTATATATATATATATATATATATATATATATATATATATATATACCTAATACTTTGTCTTTGGAAAACATTTGTACCACCACTCCCACAGTGTCAGTCACTAGTATAGATTAAACTTTGATCTGACGTTTTCAGTCACCCGTAGCAACCGAACAGGTTACCGTTTCATTAGGTCTCTAGATTTTATTCGTCAAGTTTCTTATTCCCTAAAACATAATGTCTGGATTTTATAGTTAGTATAGGGGAACTCGTGAAGATTATACAACTTCCATAGGTCTGAAATCCCCAACTGATTTTATTCAAACCACTATTGAAAACCTGGAGAAACTGGATGGCTGGTTTGTCCTAGTATGTTACATTTCGGCGTTGCACAACCAGGACCCCGCATCCAGGATCTGAACAAAGGATCTTCAGTTCCACTCTCTATTACCTACCCTTTAAAAATCTGACGCAACTTACAGGTGTTTATGTTTGATTTCAACCTGTCCACAGTATTGCACGATCCCCATCCACCATCTGCAGTGAATAACTGTCTAGCACTTCACACAGTTGAAC
>NC_031495.1:31993488-32088255 GCF_000237925.1 Schistosoma mansoni
CTCCAAACACTCCTAGTTCAACTGACACTTGTGAGTCATTTGCTAGGGCTGTCTCCCTTGATTTCGCTTGGAATTTTTTTTCAGTGATTTCAACCTTTCAAGCATCAACTGAAAGACACACTCTGGCCTGCTGTGCTGTGTAAGCATACTAAGTTCCTTAAACAGACGATGTTGGTGGCAATATGTAAACCTGCCTGCACGAAACCACAACACTCCCAACTTGATAATCTGTCACAATATCACACCGACAACTGTAGTGATGTTATATCCCGATAACAATAGTGAATGGTAACTTTGGGATCCATTTGTGGATCAGTATTATGCATATATTTCTTATCGTATAATTGCTAAACAACTAAACTATTCATATTTGTGTTCTCCTTATTATAGGCTTTATTTTGACCTATAAACTATTATCATACAATTTACCATCCTTGAGTTATTCCTAGTCTATTAATGGCTGCCTCCCATATTCACATCCATGTTTAGCTGAATCGTGTGCAAATGTTATTTCCTATTTTATTGATACGATGTGGTCAGTCTATTTGGTATATAAACTCAGTATGTTTGAAATATAATGATTCATACCACAGAGGCTGTTATTGGTGTTCTGGACTTAACTGGCTGGGCTAAGCAGAAGCAGAATCGATAAGCACTCTAGACTACTCTCTGATCGGCGGTCTTAGCACGTCACACATTAACTTGGGCATCCACTCGATCACAAGATATAACAAGTGATTGGCGAAAGGTTTCATAACAGCGAGAACGTTTATTGGAAAATATTTAGTAAGAAGAAAGTAATTTACATAAAAATCTGTAAATCAATGAAAACCTAATAAAATGAACAGCGATATCTGATTATTCGATGCCTTTAAATACATAAATGTAATAAGATCTCTATCATTCAAAAAATGTCCCATACAATGATGAAAAAGCTGCTCAGTGTTTCCAGGTTTAGTCTAGCCAAAATCAGTTTGTAACTTAAGCAATGTCGATTTTAGAAGTAACCAAAACTTTTAAAACTTTTAGATGTACTATGTCAAACTAATACCAATCTATTTTAACTCACCTAACAAATAAAATCTTCAAATATTATTATTACTTTAGTTTCCATCATCTGTCATTTGTATTTCAAATTACCAGAGACCATTCTCACGAAAGCTAATAAACCCTTATGATTACTAAGTACTTCACTAAAACGTGATTATTATTAATTGTATCTCCAAATGAGAAACCTCGATATTAGTGCGGTTTTATTATGTTGGACTAGTTGGAACAATATGTTTTTTACCAAGTATTTTGGTACACTCAAAGACTAATGAAACAAAACGCAATCAGAATATGTATGTCTGAATATATGAATACAAATTAAATGTCGTTTCAAGGTTACTACCTTCTTTTCCAGTCTTACGTCTATCTATAAATCTTAAGTATTAATGAACAAGTCTTAATCTGTGAACTAAGATATATTGCATTTATAATTCATGACATAGATAACCATAATTTCTTAGTATATTGATGTTATTGTGTACTATTAAGATTTACTTCCAGACAAACTAATTGATCACCAAATTAGACTAATTTGCTTCTAATGGTAGTCATAGTTTAATTACGGCTTCGAAACAATAGAAAGGTTTGTGTATATCGAAAACTTATTAATCTAATCCGATTATACTTCATGATTTATTGAATAATCTAGTCTCCAATTTATCAAAATGATGAAGACATTTTTCATCCTAGTCAGGAAAGCATTATACATAAAAAAACAACTATTAAACTTAATTGAAAAATCAATTACATGAAAAGGTTAATACCCTTGATGTTAAAAATCTAAATAGAATTAGTGAAAATAATCTCATTTCCATCTCTTTAATCAATCAATATCAATCAAAATTAATCTGCGTAGACTATATGAACTCCATCTTCCATCGGTTAATATATATTTACATAATAGGCTAACGAATTTAGATAAGTTTAGATATAATATATAGGAAATATAATACGTCAACTATATGAAGAAAATGTGTAGGCTCTACAAGATACTAAAGTTTTAGGATATATATATATATGTAAGGAATGTCTCTCATGATTTATAATGGATTATTTTCTAAATATATTCATTATATGTATACATAGATCGTGAATTATTTGGATAATAATTATAGTCCAAATAGTTAGTACATGCAGAATTTAGAAAAATATGATCTTGGAGCGCTTGTACTCTGAACGTAATATTAATTTTATTGTTTATAATTTATAAACAATTGTATTTATTAACAACTATCTACGAAAGATAACTAACGTCCATTGGCCGGATAAAACCAGCAACAATCTACTGTGGGAGAGAACAAATCGGACTCCAGCTAAAGAAAAAATTAGGAAAAGACTTTGGAAGTGGATAGGATACAGATTGAGGAAATCGCCAAAATGCATCATTAGGCAAGCGCTAACATGGAATCCTAAAGCGAAACAGGAAAGAGGAAGATTAAAGAAGACAATACGTAGAGAATTTGAAGCAGATATTCTTAGGATGAATAGTAACTGGAAAGAACTGGAAAGGATTGCTCAGGACAAAGTTGGATGGAGAATGCTGGTAGGCGGCCTATGCTTCTCCATGAGGGGTAACAGGCGTAAGTAAATTATAATTTATGTTTTTTCAAACTAAGTATATGACTAAGGATCTGCAGATTAATCAGTTGGGACTAACATATTTATAATTATTGTTCACTTCAGGAAAATCATCAGACCATTTTACGTGTCATGTTACCATGTGAATCTGTTACGGAAGGGTAAAATCCTAAATTAAAGCCAGATATCATAATTTCAATATAACGAAATATAACTGATTCAGTCAAAGACATCATGAACAGAATAAAATCAATGAAAGTTTTAATTAAAGATAAGAGCAAGGTGGGTACATATCTTGTTGAAAGTTCCAATAACAAATTATTAAACAATTTTTAGATCTGCCAAAGAACTATTTGGCAAACTTTTGAACTGCATTTGTGAATATAAAGATTAAGTTTCATAAACATCTTTTTTATCAAAAAGGTGAATATTTACGATCAGGAATACTACATTAAGTACATTTATTCAAATGAATGTCCACTATGAAATATATATACCTGTATGTTCGTGAGGTTCACACAAAAAATTTAAGACAACCTCTTATCGAGTTGAAAAATTGCTTTATATATTTATAACAGATGTTTTACTGGTGAAGTGATTATTTACATAGATGCATGTGTGCAAAATAGTATAAATATGAAAGCACCTACTTGCTTACATCGGTGTGCACATTTTATGATGTATGATAGTAAAAACGATAAACTGCTTTTATCGGTCTCTTATCGGCTCTTTTTCAAAACACATTAATTATACACAGGTGAACATAGATTAATTTTTAATTTTATGATCACTAAATAATATTTAAGTACAAAATTGTTAGTTTCTGTTAAAACGATTTGGTAGTTATTCATATCTGCACCTTAAACATTTATTGTACCTGGATATGTCGAACAGTTTACAACAAGGACCAACGTAAAGTATATCATTGAAAATTGAAGGTTATTATTAATATATCCCAGTACTTGATGGAGAAGGCTGGTGGGCGGTCTATGCTCCTCCACGAGGGGTAACAAGAGTTAGTAAGTATTCACTTGAAAAAACCTTACATTCTTCTAATATAAAAAGAATGATTGTCAGGTTTTATTATTTTGTCGAATAATTCTTTAATACAATATCAGTTAGATAATTAGAAGCATTGCTTTCTGATACTATATTCATATATGGATTTCAAGCCCAGGCTTTTACATTGTAGCCGAAATAAAACTGATTCCGTTGGCAAGTAAATCCATTTAAATAAAAGATGAGATAGAAAGAGAATCTAATAACCTGTTATATACAGTAATTTTCTTTTTAGTTTAGTTTCAATCTGTATCTTTCATACATTAAAATGTATTCAATTTTTAATATATATATATATATATAATGTATACAAGGAGGTCTTTTCATTGTGTATTAAATATTTAACAAAAATTGAATGTGGAACGGAACGCTTTCAAATTGCATGATTGACAGAACGTTTCCGTCAAAAATGCTTATGATCGTGGAAAAAGGTGTGCCTAGTCAAAATGTTTCCTTGCTGTTATAATTACAGATAAATTTTCAAATTAAACAGGCAGATACTTTAGAAGTTTTTGATCGGTTCCAACTGCTTTTTTATTAATTCAGCTGACTATCTAAATTCCATTATTTTATTAACATGAAATAATCTAAAGTTGATGAAACGAAAATATTTTTTTAAATTTGTATACAGCAATGAGTAAAACCAAGATAAACCGCAAAACATGCAGCGGTAATACCAGGATAACATAAACAGTCTACAAACACCAATATTTAATGCTAACTGTATGTAGTATATTCAATAATTTTATTGTGATGTACTTAAAACTGTATGTATAGATAACTTCATAAATTAATCAGTAAATCTCACTTCTATCACGTTAAATAGGGTATGTAGTGGTCAAATTGTAATAGAGAGATAAAATTACTTTGAATACAGTAAGTTATATGCGACCAGTTTCCTGGAAAAAAACTACTAATGTTTTAAAAATCCAAGGACAAAATAACAATGGTGAGTAGTTTTAATCACACATTTTTATAAATCGCTAAGCGGCGCACAGATTTTTCAAGGAAATGACACACTGTATTCTTCCATTTTATTATACAACTTGTTTTTTTTTATTTTTATATTAAATCTCATATATAATTAAAAGAATTTGAATACATAATTATATATAGATGGATACTCTTGTTGTAATTGTAAGTGTCCTTAACCGTGAGGGGTGAATAAGATGAATAAAGTACAATTTAACATTACAAAAAATAAAATATCGTCTTTAAATTTAATGATTGAAAATGAAATGATATAATAACCAAATAGGTAGTCAATCATCTATAGTACGTTTCTCTCCACAGAGCTGTCCTTAAAATGAAAAAAAAGCAGATAATTAAATAGTTTCTAACATTAGTGAGTGTTAAAATAAAAAGAAAGCAAGTAGGTTTCTCTTCAATAATTTAAGCACTTTTATACATAAACTATATATATATGCATAGCTAAATGTATTATTCTCAATAGTCTTTTAAATGAATATCCAAAGAATAGGTTATTTGGATGGACAGATTATATTTGTATGTAAGTAGAATCATAATGAATACGCCTAGATTTATAAAATCTAATGAATCATTAAACTTGATAAGTTTTCAAAAACTCGTTGCCGTGGTTACATATATTTTAATTTAACATTTTTATACAAATAAAACAATTTAATTAGTCGTACAATACTTTTACAATCAAATAATAAAAATTGGGGAAATATTAAAAGTCAAGATGTTTGTATGCATTTACTTCAGTTTTATAGGTTGTGCTCATTCAAATCTATTTATAGGTATATACGTTTATACAAATAAAAAAAACAAGCAATTACCTTATTGTTTCATTGTTTCAATTTAATCATGAAGTAGGAATATAAAATGTCCTTAATTCAATGAATGATAATTTTCAATGGTAAAAATTAAGAACTAAGAATTATTGGACAGCAACGACTACTAATTTCAACATTGTTTATTATTATTTATAACTGGTCAAATTAAAACTTTAAGGAAATACGAATTAATGGACGGTATAGAGTAAGTAAAGAAAGTTAATATAGAGAGAAATATTTCCAAAATAGTACTACTGTAGTAAGCTAGTAAAAACAACTGATTTATTAGTAAGTCGACTTGTTTTATTTTGTAAGAAGGGATAATTATCTAATCAATATGAAAAAAAATCTAGATACTACTTGAATGTCTCTTTGGGCATACGTATATACATATATAATTATTTATTATACAATCACATCACTAATTAGAGAGTAAATTTTGGAAGCCTGGGTTTAGTTTGAAGAGAAGTGAACAGACCAAGGAAAACATTTCTCTTTTACCTAGCCACTAACAAGACATAATGTTCATTTGAAAAGTATCATTTAAGCTAATAATCAAATAGAGACACGTTTGATTTCGAGTCTCTGCATACGTCATTATGTATGATTGTAGACACAGAAAAAGATTTTTCGAAGTTGAATTCTCTACAACTTCTCTTGTTGCCTTGAACATCGACATAGCTGTTACTAGAGCCAGTTAAAAATTATGTCATTTTTATCATTTCTTTTGTCCTTATGCCTGAATTTCATATATCGTCTTTCTGTTTTGGCATAACAATTTTCAATGGCGTTGTGTAACACGTTACCGGTTCCTTAGTATTTACTTAATAACTAACATTCTAAAATATTTCTATTAGATTCAAGGCATGTTAGACGTTTTTTTCAAAATACCTGAATTGAAAATTGCCGAACTATTTGCGTAAATTTAATGAATGCTATCAACTGACAGTTTCTGATTTTCATCTAATGAACGTCTAAATAAATTTTTGGATCCTAAATAATAAAGCTATTCGGATTATATTGTATTTTGTAAAGTTTTCTATACTAAAATCTAGTAAGTTTAGTGAAAATTCAAGTTAATTTTACAGTTTTTCTGTATTTGTGCATGCTGGTAATATCGAAAGTTCGTTAATGTTTCCTTATTAATAAAAATCAATATTATTTTACTTAATATAAACTTTTAATATCATATAAAAACATGGAATTTATGAAAGAAATCCAAATTAGTTTTTATCACGAACATATTTCAATTGTAGAACCAGTTGAAACCATTGGCCTATCTGAATAAATACTTTTTTTAATAGATCTGATCAAAGTTAAATTTATCAAAGTGGTCTTGCAAAGGTCTTAAAACTTTTTGAGAATGATTTTCATCGTGAGTTGCAATCCGATGGAATAGCATTAAAAATAAAAATAAATGTACTAAACTGCTCGTTGTTTTCAACCTGAGTAGCCTCCAGAAAATCTCTTATGTGTGTCGTACCGATTGGGATGCCTGAAAAGGATATTCGGATAAGCCCGATGTAGATTCGCATGTTGACGTTATAAAAATGATTTGAACTTTTAAAAGTGTCGGTTGTTCAATAATCTTTAACTTACAGTAGTTTATCAGTCGACATAAAATCTTGATGAAAGCCAATTTTAAATTGACTACATTGACATCACTGATTTAACTGTCAATTTACGAGTTATGATTCGTAGACTTTGATTGTAGTTTGAAAAGATTAATCTAGATATAATCCATGTTTATTTTGTTAAGTAGTTCAAGATTTTAAATTCGCTGTCATTAAAATATTTTTCTAACAATATATTTACATTCAGAAGTTCAAATAGGTAACGCTTCATAAGAAGTATCTGTACCGAAGAAGCCAATACTATCAATCAATATCAAGATTACACTACTATGCAGATTCAGTTGTATTATCCTGTATTTTTTTTAACCAGGCATTAGGAAATAGATATTTTTTTATAAATAAATGCTTAAATAGTTTTCAAACTAAAAACCCTCTCTTTAACGTTGACAACCACTAGGAAATAAGATTTACATACGACAAATAACAAACCTCAACTCTTTTTTTCATTTTTTTAACTAAATAAAATCAACCTGAAAATGTATTAGTTGACTAGGTCGACAACAATTAAATAGAAACAAAGACTAAAAATCATTTGAATTATACTCTAACTATTTGTACACAACTCTAAATAATATTGTAAAATCGTCAAAAAGTTGTCACGTTTTCATATTCTCAAAAACAGTTTCCTATTTATGATAATTTATTAATGATCAATATGTACTGGTATATAATACAAAAAAAAGAGGACTTATCTACTTCAGTATATAATATTTTTTTCAAAAAAGCTTGATACATTTAGATCTGATGTTCAACTGTCCTACAAAGTAATTGATATTTGAGTCCAGTATAATAATTTTTCGTTCAGTTATAAATTAAACAACATCATTCGTCGAATTGAATCATTCTAAGATGTTATCAAAATATTACACTAAAATATGCGATTATATATATCTTAATTATAGTTGTATATTAAATCTAGAAAATGTAGAAATATATATTCATTCTATGCCTTGAAAAGAAAGAAAACAGATTTATCCTACGTCAAAACGAAGGAACGAAAAAGAAACGATTGATTCACCCATTACTTACTCAACAGAAAAAGTATTTATACAAAATGTATCTACATCCACTTACAGATATCATCATTACTATACAACTTAACGATTTGACAAACTAACCATCAAGTACTTCTTTCTTTTTTTTTATTGTTTTCCTCAATTTTCGTTATTTTTGTTTAAAATAAACTATTGTTGTCAAGCATTAAAACTATTTCCTTATAAAAAGATGTTTATAAATGAATAGAAAAATTAAATTGAATTTATTTTTTTTGTATATTCAATTCCACTTAAATAATTACACAGTTATAATTTAAATTTTTAAGTGTGATACTATACTACATACAACACACATACACACAAACACACAATTAAACCCACATCACTAGGCACACGCCAGAACATATATATATCATGGATATACAATCTCATTTCGTTTATTTAATCTACACACGAAATATTAATTTTGTAAAAAGTAAAATAGTTACAATTAAAAAAAAGATAAGAATAAAAATTGGTAAAGTATTATGACTTTTTTTCTGTTATGATTCTTTAAAATTTTTTTCTGAAGTTGAAAAAGAAAAAAAAACATAAATGATGTTCTGATTTTAAGTTTTTCTTTTCTCTTGTTAAAATCAATATACATCAAACTTGTCTAAAAACAACGAATTCATCATAAATTTCAATCATACAATTAAAAAGGAAAGACAATAAGAATAAAATTTGGAGAAGGAATGCTTGAAAACTATGTTCTACCATAAACTGTCAAATGTTTTCCTTAAACCTTCATACTTCAAGTAATAGACAAAGTTTATAGTGGCTCTTTATCTGACTCCAATTAGATCGTATGAATGATTGTTATCAAAATATATATGCCGGCTACCCTCGTATATTAGCATCGACCCTAAATCACTTTATTGAATAATGAAATAAGTCAAATACGAGAATAAATTTCAAATACATATATTTTATACATTCATTAATCCAGGCAGGCAATCAGGTAAATGAAGCAAAAGAAACGAAGAGGAGAGAGCAAAGCGAAACAAAATAACGCATAGTGAAGAAGGCGAGTGAACCAATTCCGCTATGCTCCACTTTGTTTCTTTGATTGTCTGTTCGGATCAATGAGTGCACGAAATATATGTATTTGAAATTCATTCTCGTATTTGACTTATTTCATGATTCAATAACATTCAATAACACAAGTCGATGTTAATATACGAGGGTAGCCGGCATGTATATTTTGATAACAATCGTTCATACGACCTAATTAGATTCAGATAAAGGGCAACGAAATTGGTGAGCCTGTCGATAGCAGTATCGCTCGATCTAATTGGAGTCAAATACAGGGCAACTAGAAGTTATATGCAATGAGTTGTTGCAAAATAACCAAATCAAATATAAATTTAATATTTTTAATATTTTTTTCAGTACGTGATCTTAAGGTTCTCAATACAATATCTTGAGAATTGTGTGCACTGCTGAACAGTTGCAAATCAGAACTATTCCACTATGCACTACTTACTATATTTTTTATGTTTTTGAAATTTCTGTCAGATCATTGTAAAACCTGTCTTCTTATTAAAAAGCAGTAAATCAGTAGATAGCAAAATAAATACATCTTGTTGTTTCAATGAAAAACTTGTATAAGTTTGTCTGATTTGAACATAAGAACAATGGATGAATAACCAAAACTTAATACCAATAGAATGACGAAAAACTATACATTCTGAGTTTGATCTATTTGTGACTAACAAAGAAACAATTTCTCAATGCCTAGCACATTTCCATAATTTGTCAGATGATAAAAATATCTTTAACACTAAATTCAGTTGGTATTGTTTACTTGAATCTTCCCATTGATCTTAAGGACTGCAATGGATCACTCTCCTATTGCCATGTGTGCATACTGTGCATATTGCCTCGATATAGCAATAATTCACAAGAATTTTAAGCAAAGATGAATAGTGGCTATCAGTGGAATCCGGGACGCGCATTTCATCCTATAGTCCCAGAGTGAACATCAATTCCGAGATTCAGGTACATCCAGGGTCCCGAATAGGACGAAACGCGCGTCCTAAATTCCAATGCTAACCACTATCCATCTTTGCTTAAAGTATCTCTAATACTATTTTATTAATAATTTATCGCAGTCAAGAGTTCATTCTGAATAAATATATCTATATGACATATTCATAAATGACTATCAAAAGAGAATGATTTCAACTAAGCAAGCTTTTGTTGTGAATTAGAAACAGTTTTAAGAAACTTGAACTTCAACCACCATTAGCAAATATTTCTATGAATAAATTCAATTTCTTCGCAGAATACACAGAACTAATAAATCAACAGTTCATTATTAAATTCTCAGTCAAAAATGTAAAATAAAGGAATACCATGAGAATTTAGTAAGATTATTGCAATGCAAATATACCATACAATATTTACTTTAAACAATCTTAACATAAGGTTAATGTGGAAAACATACTGAAATAAAAAAAGTCAAACATTTGCTGATTCCTTTGTTGAGAATCTATTGTTAGTATACA
This sequence comes from Schistosoma mansoni, assembly GCF_000237925.1. Taxonomy (NCBI): domain Eukaryota; kingdom Metazoa; phylum Platyhelminthes; class Trematoda; order Strigeidida; family Schistosomatidae; genus Schistosoma; species Schistosoma mansoni. Next base: position 32,004,153 of record NC_031495.1, read on the forward strand.
CATAAGTAAGTAGACAATATTGGTCGTTTCTAAACGTTGCGTTTACTTTGTCAGTACCACACAAAAGCAAAAGAAACAACTATTTATCAATCATCTTTTCAAAGCAAACAAATCTTTCTTTACGCTTAGAGAGATTTGAAGATGACTGCAAACAAATCGACACTAAGGCATGTACACATAGCTAGTGATATACTATAATTAATGTATTTCTGCACCACATAGTTCAACAGTGGTGACAGAGAGGCGAAGATGACGGGAGATTAACAACAAAAGTTTAATGCCAAAAGATAACATATTTCTAAGAGAGAAACATTAACATTCATAAAATCAAAGTACTGATGCATGAAGACAAGTTTTTTAAATGATAAATTGTCAATTTGTGTATAAGAAATAGGAAAGATAAGATTTACTTGTTTACAAGTAAAAAAACAAACAGAAGACGCGTAATTTGTGGCAAGCTAGTATTTCATATCAGATGAAAAAAATTACCAATGGCAAAGGTTCAGGTATATATATATATATATATATATATATATATATATATATATATAGCAAAGCACACATTTCTGTACTTATATACTCGGAGAATACAGTACATGATTTTCCTCCATTTGTTTACATGTGATTTGTTTGTTAGTTAAGTGAATACTTTTCCTCAGTATTTATTCTTTTTGTTAAATGTATGATCCGAGTTTTCTGACAATCGGTAAATTGTAAAACATTTTGTTTTTAAAAATAAATAGGAAACAAGATAGAAAACGAAATACTTTATATCTAATAATTCGTATATGTAACACTGATTCTCTATACCTTTGTATGAAATAAAATTGGTTCATATTGACTGCATATTTTTTTGAATAAAATAATTGTAGGCAAAAAGAAACACGGCAATGGTAATTCGCAAACAGAGTACCATAATTAATAGAATTAACAAAATATAAGTAGAGAAAAATAGGATCTGAATTTATGATTTATCAAAAAATGCGATTTCGTTTAACATCTCCTTCATGTTCACCAAGGTGATAGAAAAAACTCGCAGTCTTAGAACGTAAAATGTAAGTTGTGCTCTTAAATGCAACCTAAAGAAAGAACAAGATTATTTGAAAGTATTCATTTGGATTGGGATGCCCGTATGCTACAAATGCAGTGAATGAGCAAACCTCATTATATTATCACTTATCATAATATTCTTTTTTCATGACATCATGTTTTCCAAACTCTTGACCATTCTGTCAGATGTACAGTAAATTCATAATCATTTTCATCGTACTTAACGAAGACCTTTTGAGGAGGTTAAAGACGTTTCGTCAACAACAAAGCTTCAGTTACTACTCATGCATATCATATATATATATATATATATGATTTTATGCTAGAACGACTTTATTAAGCTTCTGTGGAATTAAATATTCCTTATTTAGATGTTGACCTTAATATTTACTGTTTACAGACTTAATTATTTAGACACACTCACCATCTTCTAGTAGGCATACGTAATTGCTAATAAGAATATTTAGACAACATTCAGTCGCTCCTGTGACATCTCAAGCCAAAATAAATTAGAGCTTTTACTTAAAATATTTGACCAACGTGACATAAATTCATTGTATTTTAAACTGTATCTGATAACGTGAAAATTTTAACATAATTAAGTACACAATATGAAGAAACGTAACGAGAGTCAGAATTGAATTCAAAAATGTTGGTTCAAAACAAAATATTGACCAACAGTTGTAAGATAGTATTACACATAATTAAAATTATGACTTCCTTAGGATATTATTACTAAAATAAAAAAATTGAGGAATATTATGAGTGGTAGATGGAGTTCAACAAATATTTCATAACAGCAGTCGAAACTCTGAAATCTCTTTAACCAGCTAACACACCTATCAGTATATGATACAGTGAAAGTGCAATTCTTGAAAATCCGAAAAAATATTCGTACTAAAATCACTGTGATATAACAGTACGAAAAGGTCACCTTACATTAATTTTATCAAAAAACTAACTGATCACAAGATGTAAATCAAAATATTGCGTTCAAACAATTTAGTGAGTTAATGTAAATTGGTATTCCACAGATAGTCTATTCCAAGAGTTTGAAACTATCATTAATAAAATGCTATTAACTAACAACTATGCGACACTAGCATACACAACCAGTTTTCTTCTCTATTGATGAATAAATTGCTGAATTGAAAAAGATGTTAATTCAGAAATTTCAAGATAATGAAACCCTACCAAACATTGATAATTCAACAAACTGAGCAACTGATTTTAAGATAATTTTTACCGCAGATAGAACCAACTGGGGAACTAATGAAAACTAGATATCGCCAAAGTTCTGCTTTGTCATTTATTCGGAACCATTACTGAATCTCATTCATGGTCTAACATCAGATCGAACACTGAATACTGAGACCTCACTACAAATAAACTAAATGGTTCGAATTCAATTCAAATCTAGTAGTCCACATCTTGAGATCAAGTCATCTAAAATTATCAGTGACCTCTGTTTTATAGATAAACTTCACCAATCTCTAAAACCAATGAATTCTCATAAGAAATGCTAACTGAACCAGCTTTTTATTAGTGATATTTTTTTCGATTTCTAGATTACTCTCATTATGAAACGAATGAAGTTAGATAAATAATAATACAGATATAAATTATCTTATTTACAATAATGATTATAAGTTCAAGGTTTAATACACTCATATATTGTCATTAAAATCGTCACCTTTTTTGTTTGCTTTTTTTATTGTCTTTACCTCTATAAGTGAAATTACAAAGCTAAGAAAGTTCAGACATACATTTTTTAGTATTTCCCTACTTTCTCTTTATTTATTTGTTATATTTTTTCATTCCTCTCCCAGTTTTATTCTATTCAATCAACCTATTTCAATTATCTCACTTAAATATATATATTTATAAGCATAGACAGCTTTTCATTTCTATCGAACAATGTACACAATAAAACAGTAAATGAAAAAGTGCAAAGTTGGGAAAAAACCATGTGATGTATACAAAGCATAGTATTGAAACAAATAACCTGAACATTGCCATGACAACGTCTCATTCGAACATCATTACAAGCTTGTTTTCGAGTATTTTTATGCATAGGTGTTAAGTATATTACGATCAAGGTCATTAAATAGTATATTATTAGGACGAGAATGTGAACTTACCCCTCAAGATATATATATATATTTTAGGTATAAGGGAAAATAAAAATAAACGGTATACGGTAAACTATAGGCTAGTAGGAGAAGAGAATGATCGACATTATTAACAATAAAATGCTTTATATCTATTCACTCTATTTCTTGACAATTTATATATCTTCTAACTGAATACACTGTTTGATTGCTGTACCTAATTTTCACTTTATGGTACCAGAGAAGTTTTAGTAAATTTAGATATCGTCTAAATGGGCAACGTGATTTTGTCACATTCCGACTGTTAATGGTTATCAAAGGAAAGAAAAAATGGACTGATTCTAGAAGTCATACGTTAAGGGTTCTTCTTGTTAAAAGATATATACTTATGGAACAAATCATTCAGAGCTGAAAGAAATATTAGCAGTAAACATTTCAACTACTGACTAGGACTCCTGTGAATGGTAGACTTTACTCAAGATTGCTTCAAGCCGATAAGATCTTATATAGGGAAGAACTATATGAAGAATCGTATATGTTGCACATGTTGCAGAATCTATGATGCCACATGACTTATGTTATTTGTAGATACTATATTCGGAAATCAAAGTCTCCTATCATTCCCTAAATTTGATAACTAGCAGAATATCAATTCACAATACGAATATTTGCTCATCTAACGACTTAAACATCAACTATGAATAAATACCAGGATGAAAAGTGTCAATGTAAATAATATAACACCAATGTTATTATGATATAGAGGAACTCCAAGTTTATTCTTATGCATTTTGTTGTAAAGTTCTTCATCACATGGCATCTTGACTACAATAAGCGAAATGATATTTTTCAATGATTCCCCAAATTATATTGCCTAATGGTGAACAGTAACTGGAGAGTAGTCAACTTTTACGTTTCTATCAAATTTAAACATCATACGTTCCTTTCATTTGATAGATTAGCCTGTAACAAAAAAACCCAGATCGGAAAATAACAGTATCTCTAAAGTTTACTTTTGTTAAAAAGAACATTTGTCTTTGTTTTAATAATTTGTGTTTACTTTCCCTACTGATACGGCATGTTTTCATTAATCAAACTTTTTAAAATGAACTCATCTTTCAGTTTAATGATCTATCTTTTAAGTGAAACAAAAGACTTCCTGAACATGTTCATATTCATTAAAATGTGGATATTTCTTAAGACGTTTAAGCCGAAAACTTTTGAATTGAAGTAAGTAATTCATATTTTCATGACTACTGGAAGCAGATGTGGGAGAAGGAAAAATTCTATATCAATCAATTAGTCATAAAATTTGACTTGGTAAATGATATTGCTAAGAGATGAAAATGAAAAGTTGGATAGTAAAGGACGTAAGCATTATCATGGTCTAAGCCATGGTGAGAATACAGGTCAACAAAATATAGGTCGAAATCAAGTCAAAAGACCTCAGAGTATTCAACATGAAAGCATAAAACTTAAAAGATGATAAAGAATAACTGTATATTTCAAACCATAGCCAACATTCTATATCCAGATAGTGTCTAATCACCTTATTTTTGTACTTTGAATAATGCGTAATATACGATTCGAAAATGCTGCCACACTAACTCTAAAAGGTTAGATATTTGGTTGAAATTTTCGTGAACACATTAACGCTTATTTGAATAAAGAAAAACCTAAACTACTCTCAGACGGAGCGAACTGCTAATATTTCACTCTACTTTCAACAGAATAAATGAATCTGATTTTTCTTCCTGTAAATGGATTTCTGTTATGTGGTTTCCACATAAACATTTTTTTCACAGAATTCGTACTACGAATTGGCAATTTGAAATAGTTACTGGCCAATACTCAAGTGATTTGTTTAATACTACTTACTTTATTATAAACCACCATAAGAAAATAATTATTCTTTTTATCGAATAATAATTTCTGACTAGTGAATAATGTATGGGACAGTAAAATAACTCCTTAATATATTCAAAATTATTCACTGTGAATAAACATTAATAAAAGGATACAACAGACAACAAGGGAAATAGATACAATAAATGAAAATAGGAAACTAAAAAGTAAATGACTTCAGTATTTTCGCTACTCTTTATCTAATGAATATGAATTGTTTAAACGATTAATGCTTATATTGATATATTTTCAGATAGAAATCTTTTGGAAAAATGTGCATACACCAGACTACAGTTTATAAATAATATTTTGAGTTTATATGCTATACGATAAAAAAATGTGAACTTGAACACTTCGATTATGTAGTAATAGTATTTGCAAAACTCACGTCGACTGTCTTTGGTTTCATTTGGTGAATATAGGAACCATTATATACCCCTCAACATCATACTAACGGATCTGATTGTTAGGTCTCAAGAAACAATCACAGAAAAGTATGAATGTTGGTGAGCTAATTTTTTTTCTATTTATTTTTTACATGTAGTATAGGTGTAATCTCCGTTTTACCATTACTAAATGTATTTTATTTTATTAGTAGCCGACAATGGTTTGGTTATTTTAGAAAAGACTGATTAATTTGTTCACTGGGCTATTTATTAAAATCTTATTCCGATTAATAAGGTTTGAATAGTTGTGGCAAACCACTAGTTTTCACACAAACATTCAGTATCTTCACTAGGAATCGTTTGACTTACAATAGTAGTCTTATTTTGTTTAAAACTGTCCACCCTTTTCACAGTTCTCTTTTAAAAATAACCATAAAATTAGCAGAAGGTTTCTTTTTTGTTATTTTTGATAGAAATCGATTATCTGTTGACATTGCACTGATGTCTATCATTATAAACTTGATATAATGCAAAACGACTAATTGAAAATCATTTTCACACTCAGACACGATTTCCGTTTTAGGTCACAAAAATTTATGTAGTCAAAATGTGTAACAAATGTCAGAGAGGTTGCTTAAAATTAAGTTTCTCGTCTTCTATTTAGCCACATTTTAAATATAAGGAAATAATAAGAATTTTGTTTAAAGCTAGTACAACAAACTTTAAAAGTTTGATATTTTTATTTATGTCGATCAATATGCACAGATTAGATTTATACTTTTCAGCCTTATCAATGTGATAAACAGCAGTATTTAAGAGTCCATATCACTAATCCCTTTTTATGATGTCGATTAAAACATTTAAACGTAAAGAAAAATTATCTTATTTGAAAAGGTAAATATCTTATACCAACTTTCAAACTGTTACAGATTTTGTTTGTCTCCACTTTCAGTTGAAAATACGAATTTTTCTTCAAAATAGTGTTTGACATTTTCAAGTATGATAATTCTTATAAAAAATTAAACTGGTAAATGGTTATCAGAAAAGTTGCATTAAGTCAAACATAACAACTAAACAAACGACTATATCAGTAAAAATAGTTTTACTTGTAAAAAATGAATTCTGAAGTATAGAACAGACAAGGAGAGGATCCTATCATGTGCGCACTAAATATGAATACATATTTTTAAACCGCTTTACCTACAATGAATTTCATCAGTGATTCAAATGTATTTTTACTTATTTAATTTCTAAAGGTATTCATGAACAAACATCAAAAGAATATTATTTTGCCAAAAAAATTAATTTCTTCAGTAATATAGTTTATTACTTATGGTAATTAATTATTCGAATTTTCCTAGATATACCAAACACCCTCTCAGACCGTATGAAAAAATGTGTTTGAGAATCGGAATTTTAAAAAATTTAAAATACAAAAGTGATGATTTATCAATTTCTGTCAAGTGGCTGACCCGATCAATTTGCAAGTTTACATGTATTGTTATTTAAATTCAGACTAGCAACTATGAACGCGTACGTTTACTAGGGTATGAGTTCTATAGTGGCTGTTCCTATGTCGAGCCCACATAGCTTATTCTAGCTTCGGTACAAACCGATTTATCCATTTTTATCAAGCTACATTTTGACTTTGTTAATCATTCGTTTATCAACCTTGACTGTTTTTATGCAAGCGTATGTGTGTGCATTTCCTATCTTACTCATAACATGCCTGACCATAAATATCGATTAACGCCTAGTTAAATTGAGTTGGCTAACTTGCCTTCTCCATTGCGCGTCATTTTGTTTTGCTTCGCTTTCCGATCAATGATTGTATGAAATATACATATTCAAACTTCATTCTCGAATTTAACTTATTCCGTTATTCACTAACGTGATTTAAGTTGATGATTATATACGAGGATTGGTGACATGTATATTTCGATAACAATCATTCGTACGATCTACCTGGAGTCAAATATTTGAGGGCTACTAAAGTCTTACACTCTCTGATGGTTGGTAATATGATGTTCGACGGCGAATCATACTAGACGAAGTGAGAATTAAACCAATTACCTTCTGATTAAACATTAACTATGTAAACGAAGTAGTCATAATTCTACTAACTTATCACTGTAGCTAAAAAACAAAGCCAATCCACTACATGACTTTAGTTTTCTGTTCAACTTAAATATAGCCCTAATAATATAAAATATGGTTACCTTTCCATAAAACGTTTTTATAGGTTGCATATTTTATTTCAGTAGCTGAAAAAGTGTTTTTCAGTAAAACGATCATAATATTTACTCATTGTGTACACTTAGCTAGATAGTGTAATTTTTTATTTTGATTTTATTAAAGTATTTTATAATTAACTAAGCATCTATCACCATTAAAATTAAAGAGATAAAGTCAGTGTATAATAAGTGTATCATGAAATTACTCTGCTTCACTCTTAAAACAAATATAAACAATGTATACAAAAAATGATTTTCCTTAAACCAAGTTTTTGATTTGTTTATTGCGTTATAGGAAAATATAACTTGATCATTCCAATTCAGTGGTTAAAAATAAGTGTTAACCATAAGATATGAAAGCCATGAGTTCAGTCTCATATTGGTTTATGGGTGTCGACAGCTGACAAGCCCTATACTAATAAAGAAGAGTTGTGTGCTATCGCCTGGTTTTGAAGAGTTTTTAGACTAATGTCAGATTGTGATTCAAAACAGCTTGAAACACTAATCATAATTAATCGTATGCTGTCCAACCCCTTAAATTGACTACTCTTCTTTAATTCTTTATGACATGACTAACAGTTGAATAAAAACCTATTTTTTTCCCGTATTTGTTTTTATGCTTATTTGATATGACTGATAAATTTTTTAATGTATATACATTAGCTTATGATTAGTAGGATCTAAGTGAAGAGGATATTTTTGATTCTGAAGACTCCGGTTAGCTGTTACTGGAAAGTTGAATAAAAGTTATATTAACTATAACCAGCATACTCCGTTTTTGTAGATAAAATCAATTAATCGCTTTCTGCAGTACAAAATATCCCAAAGATAATCTATGAAAACATTTCAAATGAATCTAGTAAGCTAATTTAAGATCATGATTATCATTGACCCAGTAAACTAAATTGTGTAGGCCCAACGAAATCCCTATTTAAGGCTATATTAATAAAATGTCAAATATTTCTTGAGTACTTTCATTTGACATTAGATTAACACAGTGATAAAGCCAGTCCACTTGAAACCATTAGATCGTTGGATTAAGCCCACTCTAATTACTATGGTTAAGACAACCAGATGGTATTATTAATCCTCTTACCGATTTGACTCAAAATTAACTTCATGAATTTTAACATTCCAAATGAGTTGCATCAATTAATGAAAGAAAACTTAGTCTAAGAGTACTTATTAAGGAAACTATGTTTAAAAATAAGTTTTTTTATTGTCTGTTGGTGTAACATCTTTTATGATGGGATGAGTGTCAGTTAAAGATCATATATAACCTTGATTGTCGTCCTTAGATCACCTTTTATCATTTGGTAAATTATACATCCATGGCTTAATGTTTTGTCGAAAATTGACCGTTTTAAATCCCTAATTAACCCAGTGGCCTGATTTTAATCGGTATATTCATGGATTAGTTTGATTATCAAATAATTAGTTTAACCGTTTCAGTCAGTTTTGCTCAAATGTCCAGTCATAAAAAACTACAACGAACGATTTGTCAATTTGTATTTACAAATTATTTGTTTATTTAGTATCTCCCTTTTAGTTCAGCAAACTAATGTTTACAATTTCAGAATATTATATTGAAAATATGATTAAGGAAGATCTAATGAGTATTTATAAGCAAGTAATCTAGTTTAGTATTCATGTATGGATTGCAATTATTTCGCATTTTACTAAAGATAATCATCTAAAACTGAAATGGGATTTAAATATAGCTAAGTACTATGTTGAATGAACTTTACTACCTACAGTTGTCGCCAATAAAGAGTGTTATAATTATTAGTTAAGAATTCTAAGTCTGTACAACTAAAACACACAAAAAGTGCAACTGACATCCAAGACTAAACTGTCGTTGTGAACATTATTTTTGAAAACAGATAACTAATTAAGAGGGCGATTGTACAGTACTGAAAAAAAATCAGCTTTCTGTGGACTTAAAAGAAGTTTGATCTTAAATATGACCGGAAACAGCTAGTAGGAGGATATATCTTGCTGATAAAATCTAACAATGATAAGCTTTCTGTACCTCGTCCAATTTGTATCTATATACATGACATCATATCATGCACCCCTCAAATGCCTTGGTACGGTTGAGGGTGGAGTGAGTCTGCTCTCCCTCTTGAAACGCTCTCACATGGACACGCGTAAACAGCCACTGGCATGGAAGTTCCACTGACTGCCCTCTCCTAGCAGGGTTGTTGTTTACGAAATTGAGAGGACGAAAAGCTAATGTCCAACGTTTCAACCGGGTTGGCGGATATAGAGGATCTATCTATAGGAGTTGAAAAACCCTGATTCCAAACTACTGGTGCACATGGACTCCAGGATCCTGAGAAGACAAATGGAGTATGAACCTATTGTTGGTCACTGGCTACCATAAGACTGTATCTCCTTACGTTTCCCCCACTGCCTTGTGAATTAGACATCTAGGTCAAAGGCTCGAGGAGTGGTCCCCTAAGAAAACCACCTGCTTTGGTTTGGACACCCGAGCACTATTCCAGCCCTCACACAAATCAAATGACGAGGTGTGGCGCATATATATTTGATGCCTCCTTGTACCAATGTTTATGTGTTTAAAGAAATAATTAATTAAATAATATCATATTTTGAACATATGATCTGTTTCGGTTAATTAATTTCCGATTTTAGAGTATTTTATGGATTTATATTCATCAATATCACCCTAGATACTATTTGATCATTAGTTCGTTTAATTCGTTTTAACTTTAATCAATCCACGATATTGCGCGACTGTCTTCAATTGTCCTCTGTAAGTAACTGCCAGTGGAGTTCAACCATGTCGTCTGTGACTCCGTTACTCACTGAAGGCAAAAGAAGATGGTCGCGTAATATCGTGGATTGATCGAGGCTATACATTAAAACCATTGGATACCGGCTCAGTGGTCTGGAGGTTAGGGGTTCGTGGGCGAGACCTGAGGTCCTGAGTTTGGATCTCATCTGCGGGATCTTGGATGGGCACAGCTAAGGAGTCTCATAAAAGGGAGTAAACGGCCTTATAGTGCTTTCAGGTTTTCAACAGTAGTCTAAAATTGATCGGTTCATATTTTTTTGTGAACAAACTACTCGTACTTTATGCTTTCCAATCAAGACCCCTACCAGAGGTGTAAATCTTTGAACTCTAAAACTAATTTGGTCAACGGCAAACTTGCTTCCAAGAAACAGAATGAATAATATTGACTCTGTATTCAACAGTGACTGGACTTAGATATTTTGAACGACTAGGTTCTACCTAATGAATATTTGCGCGTTAACCTCATGACTGGAATGCTTAGATTCTAGTTCTAATCGAAATTCAAGCTACTACTTACCAAGAAGCTGCACAGTGATCAACTGTTTATAACAAGTTAACGTCTGCTGAATCACTATACTTCATCTAATGTAATCAAAAAAAATTAAGCGTATAAGAAGATCAGAACGATTTAAATTTGAATCGTTGGTCCTCCTTATCAGTTGTTTTAATTCAATTTTTACTTTACTCATAATACGAAATCTTCCATGAGCTTGTCAGTATCATTTTATTTTATGTGCTTCATTTATCAGTCTCCCTATTGTCTGAGACCATTTAAGTTAATAATGAATATTGTTCATGACTGGTTTATTATGTTCTAGTAAAAGATGTGTTACTGAAATAGGCGCTTTGTTTTATGCTTATTTTTGAGTGATGTCCATCTTCAATGAGTTTTATGAATTACATCTGCATTTCATCATTACTGAGTTTTAGTAAAATTTATCTGATGCTTAACAAAATAGCATATAACAATGGTATTAATATAAAAGAAAATATTCAGGACGATTACTAACAAATGATTATTTATAAATTATTTATATTCATTCTAGATAATAATTTACATTTAAGACGAAAAAACGATGTTGCATCTGCTCCTCTAAAACAATCATTGAACGTTACTTATCTTTTTGAATGATATCATGAAAATTTGATAGTTCACTTCACTAAAAAATAATAGGCAGAATGTGCACATATACATGCCGTAATACGCATATCATATATATATAAAAAAGCCAACTAGTTCCCATAATCAAGATTTAGATCAGTGAAAGATTCTTAGATAGCTTGCACCTGCCTTTCAAGTTATTTATGCAAAGAACGAAGTGAAAAGTTTATAAAATATTTTCTAGCTCATTACAACTAAGTAATTTGTACACCTAAATATTATGATAACTTTATACAAAGTATAAGATTAGATTTATAAGGAAAAATACAGATAATTATAACCACCAAAAAGTCATTCTATTGGATTTCCCTATCAGGAATACCACACATTCAACTTATAGCAATAAACTAGGTGAAAATAGTACTTCCTGTGCTCAACACTAGCTTAACATTAATTTTTCCAGTCTTCATATGACTAGAGTTCGTTGTACTACAGTTCTTTGATTACTAACATGAATACATCAGCGTGTCTTCGTATGCTGACTCACGTTCCCAAATGAGTCTACACTAATGAGAAATAGATTCCATGCAATTGCTTAAATGGAACCTAAATAATCTATAATGAGAATTGGAATCCTTCAGTTCCTCGTTTTGTAATGCAACACAAATTTACACTTGTAAAAATAGTAATCATCATGATTAGATATTAATAAATATGAAAACTGGATTGTCTAGAGTATTCAGTAATTCAAATCGTTTTGTTGAAATAAATTTTTAAAAAGCAACGGCTTCAATAATTGGTATGCCTTGTTCCCGTAAAAGATGGAACATTGTGATCTTTGGAATCAGTCGTGGGTGTGTAAGTCTGTCAATACTTAAAGAAATTGCGTCCGTGTATTTGTGCTTAATTGCAAGTTCAGTGGTTTATTTATACCTGTGAGACTAATTTCTCAAAGATCTTTTAGTGATACTTGAGTGACCTTAAGAATGTCGGCCAACTTACTAGGGTTAAATGAGAGTCATAAATTAGTGTAAGGAATTAGAATTAGGATTTACAGCTGGACCTTAGAGTTAGAAATTAAGGTTACAAACCTTGTCACGGACTAGGATCAGCTGACTAGCCATTAAAATCTAGGACCTACTATCTTAAATCTGATTGGTTCGTCCATAAACTATAATCTAGCTTTCAAGTCTTATATGTGATACATATTAACTAACAGAATTTACCTAGCAATGATTCGATACCGAGAATTCCCATTTATCTAACTGTAGTCTACAAGCATGAGCATGCGAAGAGATATTACAACGATCAAATTCAGACAGATACATTAGATAGCGAATAAAGAAATTATAGCTCTAAAGTATCGACAAATGACGTGACTGTTTTTAATTTAGACACAATGATATAATCAAGTGTAGGGTTTCAAACTAGTCTTCGACCCTAATTTACTGTGCAAAAACGACGTATATATTAACTGACCGAACAAACTGAAGTAAACTTGACGACGTACGAACCTGTGAAATAACGATTGAAATACAAACTCCAAAATGGTTGAACAAACTTTCCACAAATGTCATAGGCAGAAAATACTTTTTTCATTGGTCAAAATCTCAATACTTGGACTGCTAAAACTTTTTTTGTTAGGTTAACTTATGTAGTAGGTTTGAATTATATTGGTTATGAACACTGTCAAAATAGATTTTTACTATTTGGCCTTTGATTGAATCATCAAACTTGATATTTATACTTAATTCTTTAAACGATTAACAAGGTTAACCCACTAAGTTACAATTAATAACAGAAGATAGGAAATATGAGACTGGATCTAAATTGTGCTTAGATTTTCGGTATCAGATTCAACTTACATTACTCTCTTCTCTCTTTATATATATATATATATATATATATAGAGAGAGAGAGAGAGAGAGAATTTTCTAAACCAAATCATTATCTTGTAGTCATAGTATTTTAAAAGGAAACTACGAATCATGTCATTGGAATCCCTTAGAAACTACAAAATATTTTCGTCAAAAGTACTTCAAACAGTTCTGAAAGTGCTATAAAATATACGCAACTTATGTGGAATTTTTATTACCATCAGTATCAATATTTCCCAACAAAATAATATAAAATTTCACACTTAGTTTCATTGTTTAGTATATAAAATATGAACAGCAAAACTTAACAACTTCACTAGTAGCATGGCAGCCTAGCAATAAATTTTGTGTTGTACCATTTTTTGATTCAGTGCACATAAAATTCATCTAAATTCAGCAGAAACTATTGTAAGAGAAGAGTTTTTTCGATGTTGCCATAGTTCATTGAAACTACTCAGCCTATTGAATTCGATTCAGATTGAGTAAATTTACAACTGAAAACATCAGTTTCAGACTAGATATTGATGATTTTTAATAGCGTTCCAACTAAATGATACAACGGAATGAAATAAAAATCCCTCTTGTTAGCGCCACACGAAAAGACTCAATGTAAACGCTTTGAACTATATGAAACGCCCTCAAATAAAATGTAATTCCACTTTATTCATTACAGTGTCTTTTCCACTTCATACTGAATTAATTACGTAAATCACTTGAATTTATTTTATTTATATAATCAACTCATATATTTTTATCTCAAAAGCAGACCGTAGGGTTTAATTTTTGGTCATCAGCATAAAACGTTTAGATGCATGAACCTCTGTCAGTGTAAGAACAACACACATTATCTAGATTTTATTTTCACTCTACCATGTGAGTTTGTACAAGAAATTCGCACTTATAAAAACACAGCTCCTCTACGGAGACTTGAGCGTGTTATGTGAGATCCACGAAAATCCTCTGCATTATGATTGATTTCCTTATAGAATCATTCAGACTATATTGTCTCTGATAGACGTTCTTCCTTTTGCACTGTGTTTATCTAGTCTTTAGTGAAAAATACGAGTATTAACCAGTAGCTGCTCTCGTTTTCTGTTAATTTGTCGATAAAATACGTGTTCGTCAAGATAACTAATGGATTTTAACCAATTTTATTATCAAAAACTGGTGTTCATCTAAACCAAACAATTATGTAGCAGCTGAAGAGTATGGTCAAATAAATATCATCCCTAATGTGAGCCCAATATACATGCTAGCAAACATAACTCATATTACTGTGTGTAGTCTCTTTCAGAAGTATAGTATTTGAAAACACCTGAACTTGAGTGTTCCCAAACTGTAAGTGACTGTTTCAAACTGATTAGACAAGTATTTATCACATACATCATGATATCTGTTAGGAATGTTAAACCTCCAACTTTTATTAGAATTTAAGCGATTGAAAATCTGTAGTTACTTGTTACTACATTATATTTTAGTAAAATGCGTTCGTAAAACTAAGTGGTGTCTGTTAGTAAACTATTTCCCCTGGTTGGGTAAGGAAAAAGCCTTACTGAAAATCTCATTCGTTGAACATAAACTCAAGAATTCAAATAAAGCAACCAAAGTTTCCGTAAGTTTTCCAACAATGTTTATGAATAATTGTTCTTGTGGCTGATTGTCTCGGCATGTAAGGTAATAAAAATATTTACACATACATTTTAACTAAAAGGGTTAACTTTTCTTTGTTAGTGGTAACTATAAGCTAAGGAGCACTACGAAAGTCTGTGGTAGATTATAAAAAATTGCAACGTCGATGAATAAAATTCTTAAATACTTACTCCGTCTGATCGTTTTGAAATTCTATATATCCGACCATATCTTCGAAATCCTTTCCTCCTCCCTTAGCAGTACCCTCGACGGTCTGGTATGGTAATCGAACGACACCTCGGCAACCTATAGGTATGAATAAAAGCAGTAAATGAGTTGTTCTTGATGTTGAAATATTCGGAATTCATTACTGATTGTTGAAAACTATTGGCATTTTTTAAATTTCCGCTGCGATTTTATCTCATAAGTCTGAAATCTATCTCGAACAACTGTATAGAAATCCACATGTAAATATTCTTGTGGCTTGACAAAATCAATATTATTTGTCGCTTAAAATAAACGCAAAATAATAAATTTCGTTATGCTCAAGGCAAATCGCCTTAAGAACTACTGGTTGACTTTATTTTTGATAAAGGCGAATGAACGTATTCATACAGCAGTCTACATGATTTGTAGCTTAAAAGAAATACCAAGTTTCTTTGATCATGAAACCACAACAATCAGGTTGCAGTTTGTCTGCAGCATAAAATGTTTATAGAATTCTACAAACACCAGCATCCCAGAAACACCTAGATAACCTAAACGTTCCCCTAAAACGTTAGTGTAATTCTTGAAATCGTTAGCTATTTTTTAACGAAAAATTGTACTCCTACATACTGAGTAAATAAGTCTCTAGTACAGTGAAAACTCATATCTTATAAACCTATGTGAATCTAAAGGAACATGAAATCTTGAACTCAGATAATCTCAACAAAATTCATTATTTAGTCTGAAGATATAAAATAACATTTGCAAGCCAATTTTCATAATCCTTATCATTAGAGCTCCCTTCTGTAAAACTTAATGTTTCAAATTTGTCAAATATTCCGGATCATAACACGCCATAAAAAAATTGTACTGTTATTTAAAATTTTTCTTACAAATAATCGCCATCAGTAAACTGCAACCAGGGTTTAATAATAACTCCCTGGGCATTGTAAGAAATATTTTGATTTATACTGTTATCATAAGACGTTATCTAACTGAACTCAACATTTTGTGTCATAACGCAAATTATTTCCCCAAGCGTAGCTCACTTTGTATGAACTTAATGTGTTATAAATAATCATTTTAGAATTCTAAACCCGTCAAACGAAAAAATTTAAATCTAAGATATCACGAAAAATACTTCCAATACCGCTTTTCATTAACTAGGAAGCCTTAAGATGTATGACATAAATAAGTGTTCAGTATACTCTGAAATAAAAATTAAACGTACCAGAAACACGCTGTACTTTGATTTCAGCGTATTCACAAGACTCACTGACGGTAAGATCAACCACATCAAACTGGAAAACTCCAGAATGGTCATCATCCAGAACCATAATAGTAGCAACCATTGGGTCAACCAGAACCGGCTCGATTTTGGTAGAAGAATGTTTTACTTCGAGATTTCTCAGATGGACAGTAAAATGTTCGTCTTCTTCAAAAATATCGTCATCAATAATCGAAATCATAATTTGTTTGTGTGTTTCGCCAGCTGAAAACAACAGTAGACCTTTAACTGGTTCATAATCTTCTCCAGCGACTGCAGTTCCATCTAGAGTGAAGTACTCAACAGAAACAACGGCGTGCATATCGCCACCGACACGAGTAACTGTCACAGGAAACGTCCCAACATTTTCCATAACCGTGTAGTGACCAGGATTAAAAAAGAACCTCTGAACGTGTGGAGGATATGTTTCTGTTGTAAGTCGGTTATCATCAAAAGACATTCGACGTTCAACCTTAGCTTTTTTGATAACATTTCCACTTCCTGTAAGTTGACGTGTTGCCTGCATTCTGTAGTAAGCCCTAGACTTGGGACCCTTATTTAGAACTTCCATTTGCGCTAGTTCTTCCAGTTCTTTCATTCCGATATTTGGATTTCGTTTCCTAATTTCTTTAATAGCTTCCACATAATCCATACGATGGCGATCGAATTCCGATTCTTCAGCTAGCGATTCCCCATCAGTAGGAGCATAGGTCACCTCTTCAGTGTGGTTAGTCAATTCTAAATCACCGTTTGCAGCTTTCATTAGGGCGGTTGCACGATATTTCTTTTTAAGAAACTTTTTAAAGAAAATTTTCGTATCTGCTAAGTATGCACAAATCACAATTATGGGAAAAAAGATAAACGTAAGCAGTGCCTCCCAAACTTCTACTACTCCAGGGGTAAAGACCGCTATAATGAGATACATCCAGAGATAAGCGAACAGGCTCCATGACGACGTGATGAAAAAGACACTTAAATGTTTAATTCGGCGAACCTGTCCATCAGGAACAACAACTATGCATACACCGATTATAACAAACAAATTAAAAGCTGCAGAACCGACAATAGTACCAGGACCCAAATCTCCGGCTTCGAAGTTCTTCCCAATTATTTCGATGACAGATAATAAAATTTCGGGAGCAGAAGACCCCAAAGCCATCAAAGTTAAATTTGAAACAGTTTCATTCCATATGCGGACAGATATCGTTTGAGTTTCCCCATTCTTCTTCCTCAAAGTCACTTCTTTCTCTTGCGAAGTAATCACTTCGATTGCTGCCATGAAACGATCGGCGATTATAGATACACCCAAAAACAAATACATAAGTGCTGAAAAGTAAACGATAGCCCTGGCAGCTTTGTCACCTGTAGTTATGCCTGTGGATGGTCTCCACATAGGTACAATAATGCCATCATAGCAAAATGTTCTTTGACTAGATGGACAAGTTCCGTTAACTAATTTTTCCGCAGCCAAGGGCTTGGAAATTATTGAACATACTGTGAAGAAAAAGATGTACTTAATCATGATGTTTTAAGCAGGTAATAGTTCCGCAAAGATAAATTATTAGCAACGGTGATGAGGCATAAATCTTTTAAGAGGATTCAACGCCAAATTTGTCCTTGTTTTTAAAAAGTAGCACAAATAAGTACAACTATACTGAGTTGTTATAACAAAACATCTCGAACTATTAACTCGTGTAAAAAGCAACTTGAGAATAATATATAAATAAGACATAAACTGATTAAACGATGTAATTTGCTTCGTATTTGCTTGATTTATAGTTTAATAGTGAAGTGGCTCCGTAGTTCTTTAGGGTGGAATCTTTCACAACGTACTCGAAAACTCAACATCTACATTATTCCATCCATTAAGAAACTGTTTTCGCTTTTAAAACTGACTAGTCAATATATACCCAATGATAAGAGGATGCATTTCGGCGCCTTGGTATCTTTATGAGTCACCTACAATCAACGTCCATTTGGATTAGCAAGACATTAGAAGTTTGGATAAAGAGACAACACTTAAGATCTGTTAGTAATTAACACCTACGACATTTCAACAGCTATATAACCATGTATATTCTAAATATCAAGTACATAATCCTCACTTTATTTACCAAGGTAACAAACACTATTCTTGGATGGACTCCAAGGGATAAGAGAATATAGAGATGGATGGCATGACATACATTGTCGTCAAATCCCAAAAAATATTATTTAAGCTAAACTTGACAACCCATATTGATCTCACGTTGAATGGTCGTGCTGCTAAGCATTTATGTACTGTCTGATGAATTTACGGTTGTAGGGTCACTGAATATCGAACAGATCATTGATCCCTGTCAGGGTCAAGAATAGTCTACGCGCATCAATAAAATCGCACGCCATGGACTGGCCCACGCGGCAGTGGTTGTTCTTTCACTTCTGTAATTTCGTGGTTGTACCTTAACTAATATATTCTTGTAATAACGTCTTTTGTGTTGTACAGTCTCCATAGCGTCCATGATCCTTTGATGCGTCGATGGTTCAATCCACGTAAGGGCCGGTCGCGAGGTGTGACTTCAGCATTAGTTGGTTCGTCACCATTCTCGTCTAACTATAGTAAGCCCCCAATCATTTTTTCATAGACCATCAACGCTGATGTTCTACACTGGTGAGCAAGACTTCGAATAACGCAACCTATCATTATGATCTTTTTTCTATTGCATTCTATACTTTTTGTTTTCATCTTTAACTTCGGCTATCTTTATCAGTTTCTGTGAACATTCGTTGCTTCATATCATTGTTGATTAGTATTTCAACTGAAATAATTGGTTCAATCGATAGAACTAGCCAATCAACTACGACTATAATCGACTATCATGGTTCTTCAACAAGCATTAGCAGCATGTAAATGCTCCTGTGTAATATGTCTGTTAAAATATCAACCACTCGTAAGTATAGTCTCAAGGCAACACGAACGCATATCTGTTTGCAACTTATCCACTTGTATAACCAATACAGGATTAACTGTCGATTATAAATTCATCTTTCTGCTTAATCACTATTAACTAACTACTATCAAGAACTATCTACTAGAATATTTTACTTTCTTGCTTAATTTCCAATTGCTGAGTTCCATGGCGAATCAGAGGATACAAATGCTAGAAATTTACGGTGAGTTTGAACTATAAATTTCCTGCAATGTTAGATCTTGTTTAGACTGTTTCGCCAGGCAATGCTACGTGTTTGGCTCAAATTAAATTTGGACGTATACCAATTCAGTCTACAACGCTTCGCTAATCTACGAATTTAATCAACAAATTTCAATTACTTTGGAGCAAGAGTAACCCAGGCGAGTTTCATAATTGCGTTAGTTAATTTCGTATAATATTGATGATGTTTAATAACGTTTCGCGGCTACTTTCACTTCGAGTAGTCATATATTCTGTCACTGTCGTCAAATTTGAGTCGAAACTATGTGCATTTATGACTCGTAAGTCAACATACTCCGAAAAAACGTATTTCATGTACACGAGCAATCTTAGTCCGTGTCTTAATGAGACACTTCGTCGTACTTGATGTCACTTAGCGCTAGATAATATGCTTTTTTACGAAACGATCACGTTATCTAAACCCAAACTTTGGTTACATTGGTGGTTACCATTTAAATTAATGTTTACTATGTGCTTTGTATTTGCTGTTATCTCACACACTATATCATGGCTCGATTTCCTTATCGCACGAAAATCACTTCAATTTCGTCTTCCGCTTATTCACATGCAATACGGGTTTGGAAAATATCTAAACGACCTCTGAAATTCTCCACGAACCCCGCGCAAATCTTCGTATATGTTTGCTATTGCACATCCAATTACTATAATAACGATGCCCACCCGAACGTTCAGTACAATTGTCAGTATACGAAATGATGTTACTTCGATGTGACATTACAACACATCAGAACTATTGTAGTTATTCACATTCGACGTCGTATTTTTTCATCTTATGAAGTATTGTTTCCGCGTGGCTGTTATCTAATAGATGATTTCGGTACATCAATCGGCTGTTCAACTACTCGACGATCTAAAGCCTGTCCAGTTCAATTGGTGGTTTGACGACACTCATTCACGCGAATCATCGGTTTACGCAGTCGAGCGCATCTCCTGCAAACTGACAACGATATTGTCGTCTCGACCCCAACACTGACAGCATTTTTCACCGATGTCATTGACATGAGTCCAGAGTGACACTCTTGGTTTCTTATGTTCTTTTCGACATTTTTCGGTTCACCCATCAAACACATGTGCAGCACCCACCGTTTATCATCTTTTAGAGACTTCATCGTGCCACCTTCGCTCTCACTCTGTATTCTTCGACCCTTATTGATTTTCACAGCAGTTATCAGTTTTTCCAAACTGACTGCAAGTTGATCAGAAGCTTCGCACAAGGAAACCACGATTTATCTTCACGGTTATACTTTTGTACTTACAGTTAGTCTGTTAAATATAGATATAACTAGAAATCGACGCTTACGAACAGTTTTTCAACGACACTTACTGACTTTCTACTCTGAACCGATAGCAGTACAAGCATTGGCATCGATTGATAATACACTTATCGTACTATCACTGTGACATCACTACTCTTGCGGCAAACTTAACGTTTCTCATCTGAGGAACTCAACCACTTGTCAGAGCTATCTTTTTCAACGCGACTTGATAAAACTCTAAAATGTCATGTTTCTTTTTCTATTATTTCTATGGTTGATCGCTTAACATTCAACCAACGTCCTTGTTACGTGTTATTACTCGTTGTTTTCCGATCAGTTTCTGCAGCCTCCTTTCCATTTCTCTTACAGCTCGGCAATACCCAGAGGATTCATATTAATCGTCTGGCAACTTCCGGCGCGCGACTACTCCCAACATGTTTGGTATCGATTCAAACGGCCGTTGAATCTGGTGGGGGAGTATTGTAGGGTCACTGAATATCGAACAGATCATTGATCCCTGTCAGGGTCAAGAATAGTCTACGCGCATCAATAAAATCGCACGCCATGGACTGGCTCACGCGGCAGTGGTTGTTCTTTCACTTCTGTAATTTCGTGGTTGTACCTTAACTAATATATTCTTGTAATAACGTCTTTTGTGTTGTACAGTCTCCATAGCGTCCATGATCCTTTGATGCGTCGATGGTTCAATCCACGTAAGGGCCGGTCGCGAGGTGTGACTTCAGCATTAGTTGGTTCGTCACCATTCTCGTCTAACTATAGTAAGCCCCCAATCATTTTTTCATAGACCATCAACGCAGATGGTCTACACGGTCGTTATAATGTAACGACTGAAAAAGGCTCGGTATATGTTATGATCCAGGCAAATGAATACGTTAAATAGGTGTCCCTGGCATACGAAGAAGCTCCATGGGTACGCACAGAAAACGTGAAGTCGGAAAAGGACACGAAAAAGCAGCAAGGCACTTGAGTACAAACAACAATGCTTGACCATCAATAGTGAAACAGACAAAGGTATGATAAACCACAGGATGAAACTCATACTACCCGTTATCCACAGTGTATCTATAGCTAAAGAGTCTTCAGATGAAAGAATAAAGCAAAAAAGAACAATGATTTGTGACATGTCACAAGTGGAATGAGTTCAAATAAAAGAGATAAAGTTGAAACTGGATTCAAGAAAGACGTCCATTATAATCGAAATCGGATTAAGATAGTTAAGTATATAGAAACGCCAACAACTTTATCCGTTTTTTCCATTGCTTTGGATTGTTATTCACTTTTCATAAAATGCTGACCAAAAGGTCATAACCCAAAAGCTGTGACCTAAATGCTATCTTAGTAGGATAGCGATGACTGAAACCATGGATGTGAGTGACAAGAATAGGCGAATAACCTCAGTATCACAGGCTGATTGCCCCATCCTCGATCCAAAAGAGCCTGAAACAAACAAAGCATCCTGCCTCACAAATGTAGGTTGACCGAGATCATCTCCCTCACCATCAAAGCTTACTAGTAAGTAATTCTACCCTATCTCTTTTCGTGATGTTAGGGTATATCAAGCTGACTGGTAAGTGAAATATTATTTCGTATCCTGTAAAAAACTATTTCCACAAGTACCACGTTATAAGCTGATCAGAGAGTTACAAATTATGGATAGTGGGTCAGATATCGTTGCAATACAATCATGAAGAATAAATTACAAAAGTATGTCTAGGTGAACGTTCACACACAATGGCACAAAACTTTCAGAAATGATATCACACAATATACTCCTAAATGTTGTCAGTTACATTATCTGGAGGACAATGGAAATCGGACAATCACCAGAATTGAATATCATATACTGCTCACAGTTCCGCCTACGTATAAGAAGAACGTCAGTCAGAATAGTGAACATTGCCACAACCACCTAAATGGGGAAGTCTGCACCGTGGAAGAGGAATACGGCCTACTCAAACAATAACACCAATACTGTGTCTACTTGACAACCGTTTCTCCATTATTCATAGGAAACTATGCAATAACTTGTCTCTAGGCTCTCCACATTGTAAGTTATTTCACCAATTTTATTGTCGTGTTCCTACTTATCATAAGTCTAGAGAGCTAATTAAAATACTGGCTATTCAGGACTCCTTTATCTTAGCGCTATTGCTATGAGACAGCAACATTATCATCAATAAACACTTTACTCCTATAACCGACATGATTTAAATTTTCCGAAACATTTATTTCAGGTCACTTTACTTTGCCAGTAGGCGAATCTCAAACGTTTCGATTCATGTTGATTTCTTACGGCTACTCAGTACTGATCAAAGAACATGTACTGGAGTTCAATCTGTCTGGTGTATTAGTCAAAGGATTACTAGTTTATGAATAGTCAATGCTCTCAGTCAACCGTCGTTACACTGCGTAATGGTGCCTCCTTCTTTGAGTATCTGGGTATCTGACTCCATATTCAACAAAAATCTAAACGAACTGTTTCGCTCTTTTAAGTGACCTTCCCGGTAAAATTCTTGGATTACAGATAAATTTGTACTAAGCGTGATCTCTGTCAACGTTTTACGTACAAATGGTGATATGTAAGTTGAAAAGTTTTTATTCACAATAAAATATCATATCTTCCCTCCCATGTGTGATAGCGCATATTTTGTCACATTTGAATTCAATGTCCAACACTTATGTATATCGATTGTGACTGATTTTTTACATTTTATCAAACTAGTAATTTCACTGTTCTGTGGAGTGAAAATATATATTTACTTTCATATCAGCTTAGTGTCAGCGGGCCAGGTAAAAACATTTACTGATTACGGTCGAGTGGAAACGGGTTTAACCGAACGTAACACATTTGTAAGCCAGCCCGAAAAAAACGAAGAATCTACAGATTCTCTTGAAAGTTCAAATGTGCTGTATAAAATTTCCACTGCCATGCATCCAATGTTAACTTTAAATGCATTAAGAATTTTGAGTAACACAATGGAGAGGCCGTAAACCCACCGTGATTCGTTTGCAGTAGAAAGTATGGCCCTCAACTGTCGTATGAAACTGTTCTGCTAAATAATTAGCTTATGAGTGAAGTGCAGTTGTTTACAACCTTATGATGCTTAGAACTGTAGTAAAACAAAGAAAAAATTTCAGTCTCAGCTAGCTTTCACAGTTGAAATGCAGCCGACATTTGCCATCCATCACCCAACTAAGGCACTGGCCACTGCTTCAGCTCCCACGTCACTTATAGATACTGAATCTGACCATTGTATGAAACAATCCACGCACCTTAAGTGAAAGCGTATACATATGAGTATGAAACTTATAACCAAATTGAGGATAAACATCGTCAAAACGGGCATTAGCAGCTGCAAATTAGCTGAAGGAAGATTTGTAATGTATAATCACCTCGGATTTATGACAGTTGACACAAGAGTGTCCCAACAACGTCATGTCACTATTTATGTCAGGTCAGCGAAAACATCATACTTTGAACTTCATGATCTTTCTATCACCTGAATGAGATTTATGAAATGTGCAGAACAATATAAGCCTAGGAGTTCCTTACTGATAGTTCAAAACCTCTATGCAGTAGTTCGTAGTCATCTTGAAAAGAATTCCAAACGTTGCGAGGTTTTGTCTACACACTGTTGTAAGATTCTTGAGTCGGATATGTCTACTGCTGTAATAATGGGTGCATTGATGTCAAAGTATGCAAGTATAGTTAGATTGGCTTCACAATACCTCAATATGGAAAGTGCTTACATTTCACTGTCGTCCAAGCAGATGATTTTTGCATCTTAACAAATCAGGACTCTTAATGGTCCACAAGCAAAGATGCAACACCGAATGAATCGTCGGTAGAACATAACAGCCCGCTACATGTACTCAGTAGGTTATCTGTGATGGGCTCAGAAAAATCCAGAACATACGTTGCGTTATTCCACGAAATGTAATTAACTTGAGTGCCATAATAGTCCTTCACGATATGATATCTCATTTAATTACAGGACATAGTCATGCATGCAAATCATTAGTATAAGCAGTCCAGTAAATTTCTTTCAAACTGTAAACAATACTGTTGAATTTACCACAACATTGACAGAGGTGCCTGTCATAATCATGAATTGAGCCGGGATTTGTTCTCTCCGTGGTTGCAACTTATGCTCTACCTGATAATCACAAGAGTAGTATTCGCTGTTCAGCATATTGTAAAGATTGACTTGGCAGAAATCATCGTACATCACCATATCACCTACATTTGTGGAACACAAACTTTGAGAATTTCAACAATTAATAACACTATTTTTCAAACAAGTCGATTTCCATCCTATTTTAAACACAATACTTCAAGCTAACTTGTATACACCATCAGCGAGTAAGTGTTAATATAAATATTTGGTTTATTACACATCGAAGCATTAAGTATAGAGCATGTCTCTCACGAACTACTGTTGACTGTCTGTCCAAGATGCACATAATTATCACTATTTTGTCAGCCATTTATATGTATTGTTAGTTTTATTCAATCCTGTCACTGTTAAATAGTAATGAGGTCGAGAATACATCTCCATCACTAAATAGACCGTATTTAACATAAAAAGCTGAAATACTAGTTGAAATTCCCCTTCGCCGAGGCTATACTTCTATCCCTTTAGTTAGCCTATTCGTGAAAATGTAACTGAAAATCAACACATACGGTTACCATACTGACAAAAACAGTAACTGACTTCTTAATTGAACCAAAGGTATTACCAATATCAACATTGGTACAATATTGATCGTTTCTCTATTTCAAGTGCAACATGCTTATGCTTCTCACAAGTAAAGCTACTAAGCTATTACTATGCATCTTAATGTGACTTGTTAAAACACCTCTAAACGAACTCATTGTTTATTATTATAATCACACTATGATCCGAAGATATAAGTTGCCCTGTAGTCATAACATGATATATGATACATCCAGTTACATACGGCAATCACGATCGTATCTGCACAGCTAACAACACATGTCGGGTTTTGGTTGGAAGTATGGGTCAACTATATGTTTAATTTTGACCAGACATAACCGTTAACCAGAAAATTAAACTCCACAGACAGATAATTTTATATTTTCATTGCTTGTGTCGATGAGCGGGTCGATGTGTTATAGCAAATATACCTATATAATCAGTATTGACACATCCGTAACGACGAGAGCTAAGTGAATGGGTCTGCGGGAAGTCAAGTTAAGGTAAACATACGTGTTGTCGTAAGGGCCGATCAGTTTTTTAAGTTTGTCACGTGTAAATTGCAAACCGAGTCTTCTAGATTATCAGTTATCTTCGCGAGAAGGAAATCAACTTCTCCGACAGTTTCGATGAGATAGCAGACGTTCGTATAATATCAGTGATGTAGAACAGATGTCTAAGTCCGCCGGCTACTTATGCCACCGTGCTGAAACGAATTCACGTCAGACCATTTGAGAAAGCTCAGATAGGAAGAGTTTTCTGAAAAATCCCCCTATGAATATCCTGTTTCATGACTTTTCTCAAACGTAGCGACATTTCAGTTGCAAAGCCGTATCACAGTTTGTCATTAGGAATGACTAGTCAAATCTTTTTCGATCACATAGGTAGTGTCTTCACTGGTGTGAGGAACTGCGCATGTGAGTCTGTCATGTCGAGATCGAGAAATCGGCTACTGTTTAGTGAAACTAGTCTTCTATGTCATCAAACCTGAATAGCGTGAGTTGCAAGATTGAAAGTTTGAAAGTGTCGATTATGAACTGTCGAGGTATATATTTAGACAGTGCAATCGCATGTCATAAACTCATAATCGGAGATCCTAACGGAGGTCATACCAGAAGTTCGTACATATGTTTCGAAGGTAGTCGGTAAATCGAGAGTTGTCCTATCTTAGCTGACCCGTTACTGCAAGGGGACCCGTAGCCACGGTATATCCAGTGATGGCCTGGTGAGAATGTTTGAATGAGGGCTATCAGCCAGGTTAGATTCAGTAAAATCAATATTCAAGACGTATTTATTTATTTCGAGGACTTATTTATAGCCAGAAGTACCCCTGAATTTACCTGAAGTGCACATATGTCGGTATTTCCCATTATTCCTCACCAAACTGCGACGTTGTCAGTGTACAGTAGCATTGGAGACCTAATGATAAGTGGGAGTCCTTACGCAGAATGCATAAACAATAAAGAACGTTAGGTGGAATCTTTCAGCACTTTACTTCTTGCTGGTCTTTAGGATGACAGTTTGTAATGAATTCTCTCCTTTTTCATAGCATATGAGGACAAATTGTCTACTTGACCAGCTAATACCTCGAAATACCTCTGAGATAACCTTGTTAAAAGTTTATGGAGTAGGTGGCCAAAATCGGGACGCCCGAAATATCTGTGATTCGACCCTACCTAAGCTGAGAGAAATATACAAAGAAATATTTGGTAAGGAGTTTGTCGTATACTCAAAGCGCTCATATTCGTGTATTAACTAATCGACTAAGAGGATCGTCTCATCCCAGGATTTTGTGAAGACAGTAGCACTACGTCATTTATAGATGACGATTGCGAAACAGGTCAAGTATTCCCAAGTTGCTTTAGTAACATATATAGATGCCACAAGTGTTTGGAGTTTGACAACACCTTAACCATCAACGCCTTCTACAATTGGAACATGCCCAACCAGTGAAATCAGAAGTCAGAAGCGAAGAGGTTCGAAGATATGTTTGATAGTTTATCAGTATCTATAGAAGTAACTGATCTAAACTGGCTAGCAGTCGTAGATGTTGTGCACAGTGTTCCCACTCGTGATCTAGTGAGGATGGTTGAACGAGCACATTTATTTAGATGAGTTCATTAAAATTATTGTGGTCAGCACCAAATGTCGAAGACTTACAGAGCTATTGATTTTAAGGGTTAATTCATCTCTACACATATATACCGCTGAGAAACCTTTTCTTTCGATTCATATAAATACCTCCACATACACTCTGGAAACTATGTGATCATTAAAGAACTGGATTTCCTTGGTATGTTAAATGGGCTTGTTATGGACGAATCCCTGAGGCCCCATGAAATCCACCCTAGGTTACTAAAGGAACTAGCATATTTTATGCCAGCTCTCTTTCGCATATGTTTTATTCTATCTGTAACCAATGGCTGATTACCAAAAGACCGTAAGAACTTCATAGTAAGTTCTGTCTTCAAAACAGTAACGATACACAAACCTGTGAACTCTCGGTCCGTAAGCCTATCTAGCATGGTTACTAAGATTTTGGAAAGGATCATTCTGATGTTGCTTAAGTATTTAGAAAAAACTTGGTTCTTTCTGAAAAGCAGTATGGCTTTAAAATAATTTATTCATAACTCATAAACTTATTGGTAGCCCGTGAAATTTCGTGTGCTCTAAAAGATTAACTGCTACCTATAGATTTAGCATTCACTGACTTCAGTAAGACTGATTGAAAAGTTACACACAACAGGTTGTTATCTAAGTCAACTGATATCGGGATTGAAGGTAACTTATTTACTTGGATGAAGGATTTCCTATTTAAGCGTCGGTAAAAAGAGTGCGAGTTGTCGGACTGGGAAACTGTGCTTAGTGGAACAGACTAGGGCACAGTTTAGGAGCGTGCTATTCCGCCTGTAAGTGACATTCCTAGACTGTCATAATCGGATTTGTTGTATGCTGATGAGATCAGGATATGGAGAGTGATAAAAGATAAAAGTGATGGTTCATAGCTTCAAAATAACTTTCAGAAGTTAGTTGAATGGTTTAGTGCTTGGTAGTCGCCGATAAATGTTTCTGAGTATATTATTATACGTAATGGTTAGTAAAGTACGAATACATACACAGTTAATAACATTGAGCTACGTGTTGTTCAGACATACAGCGACTCAAGTCGTCGTCATTCGAGACTCGAAAACTTTGCACTAATAATCTCGGAGGTCATAGCAAGAAGGTTCAGAAACCGCGATCTAATAAACTAGAGGTGGGGTCCTGTTTTTCTCATCGAGTGGTCAATGACTGGAACGCTTTACCAGAACAAGTGGTATCAGCACCATCAGTGAACATTTTCAAGAAGAAGCTGGACCTTCACTGGAAGGAAATCTGTCAGGATTAACACAGGTTCATCAACCTACTATCCTTATTACTGAAGACTGACTGAAGACTGTCATGCAACAGGCTCCGAAGGTTTTCGAATCCTCTGATCATCAAGTATGGCCCTCTGCCATGTGGATGTTAAGACCAGTCTGATTATGTATGTAGCGTTCTTTTGTCCTAAACTTGAGCATTGCCTAAAAGTCAGTGGACCATTGGAAAAGGTTTAGGGAACCTCAACCAGGTTGATTTCTGGAATTTCGAAACTAAAAATGAGACAGAAACTGAAGTGGGATGGTATGATATGCTGAAAGCTGTATAAGCATTTGAAACTGAATGTACAGCTTCCAATCCCACTGAATTTTCCGTATCCGAATATCTTCATGTCTTCACTCAATCGTCATCGTTGGAGTTCACACTGAGTAGCCGTTGCTTATGCAGCTAGTCCTACGTTTAGAAGTTCGTTAGACGCGGGGGATTCGGTTTTACCTTTACATGTTTCTGCCCATTCTTGGGCGCCGTGTAGTTTTCTTGGTTTGTATTAGTATGTCTCGGGCTAACAAAGGTGAGAGACAGTTTATATATTTTCTTATTCTTCACAGGTCATAGACCACCGGGTTTGAGAGGAAAAGAGATAGGTCTTTGGCATGCTGCTCAATCGAAAAACAGATGTACAGGTCATTTGGATTACCAGACTAAGGTATATTCAGTCGAATGAAATACACCTCTTTAAAAGTCTTCAAATCGCTTTTGTTATCTCTGAATTGTTTAGGAGTAGCTTCTAGTAAAGTCAGTTTTAACTTTCGAATTCGATCGAATTCCAATTAATTAATTTCACTCACCGTAAAGCGGCCTTCGGACTCACTAAAATGTCTTATTTCAGGCCTCTGTTACCATTACTGTCCTAAAGTTAAAAAGGCGTTTAGTATATGGTATGTCTCAGCGATCGCCTAGGTTTCATTCAACAGTAAAATATGATAGTTTCTCAATTTGTGACACCTAGGGATAACTGCTTTACAAATACTTCTGACACTGTACTTCTCGAAGTTAAATGTTCCGTAACAAATGTGGGTTTGCTTTTCTATTTATGAAGGACTGCGCAATGGCATGTGACGAGTTGATTATGAAAGAGTTTTTCACTTAAAATGACCTTAAATTTCCTCCACACTCCTTTTATCGATCGGGTTTTAATTCTGTCTTGTATTGAATATCACAGTTATTTTTGGTTGGAGTCCTTGTAGTTATCACAATACCGCAGAAATAACAGCTCGAAAACATTTGTAAAGGAGCAGGTGCATTTGTTGTCTATCTCCCTTTCAATTACTAACTTAGTATTATTCCCTACCCTTCATTCATTCCCTTTGCTAAGCTTCCCATCTTCGTTGGAAATATTTTGAATTGTTGATTTTTCACTTACCTGATTTCCTCTTATGTCGATACACTTATGCCACGTCGTGCCTAGTTTTATTCTTTCCAAATTGTAGGGTTTTCTCGAAAAATTTAGGCATTATTGCTTGTTTCCTAAGTTCACCTTTTTTATTTAATGGCTGTCTAGTTTTACTAATGAACAAAACGATATGGAACCATTCAAATATCCGTAAGTCAAAGATGCTACACTCAGCTTATTAGGATTGTGATTTTTTTGACTACAGGAAGTATGAGTAAGCAACAAGTAGATCTCTTTGTGAATATGATACTAAAGCTAGCTGGCTTTTTGTTTTCAGCCGTTCAAGCTATTTGACTTTTATGAGTGTCATCAGGGACATGAGCTAATCTATACATCAAAATGTAAACGAAGGTTGACCCAAACCGTCACTGAAATATCAAGTTAGTTAGATCTTTCTTTGGTATATTGTTGAGGTTTCCTTCTTTCGTATGTTTTCACTTTTTTTCTTGACTGGTCGCTCTGGTTTACTATATTTCTTTGTTACTTTCTTCGTTATATTATTTAGTTGTCTCACATCTCGCAGTTTTTCCGTCTGTCATCCGTGGGTATTACTCATATTTCCGCTTATCAGCTTTAATGCTCCTTTTCATTTGCTTTTTTGGCTGTGTATTTGGCCTATGCATCGTCTTTTGCTGCTCTTGTTCAGCTGTTGATTCCTGTCTTCTTATTTTCTTTCGTGAATCTCATCCAGGGCATCAGCAGAGATAAACTCTATGCAGGTGTTTCTTGCAGCCCATCATCCCATGGCATGTTATTGTTTTTTCAACCCCTTTCCAATTGTTCCTCATAGTAGTTTCATTTTCTTTGAGTAGATCTCGTAATGTTTGGGACTTGTACTAAGTGCTATCTTGAGTTCGTTGAGTGATGTTGATCTAGTTGTCGAGTGCTTCCTTATCTTCATTTTCATCTTGACTACCACCAGGTGATCTGAAGCTGTGTCAGCTCCTTTTGTTTCTCACATCTTCCATTGGCCTTCTGATTGTTTTAATGATCCAGACATGGTCCCTCTGGTTCTCTGTAGCGTTATCCGGTAAAACCTATGTAGCTTTGTGTTCGTGGGGGGGGAATGGTTCCACCTGTAAACGTTTTGTTGAAAGCGCGCAAATTTGCAAACTTCTCATCATTCACATTCTTTTCTCCTAATCTGCGTCGCCTCATGATATCTTTATACTCGGTGTCGTCCATCTCAATCTTGGCGCTTAGATCTTCCATCGGGATGGTCAGATCCTTTCCTGGCTATTTCTCTACCGTGGCCCGCAGCCTCTCGTAAAACTGATCTTTATTGTCTTTCTGGCTATCATTAGTGGGTACATACCACTAGATAACATTGATTGTGATCTCTTCTTTGTTTTGAAGATTGCTTTGATTATTCTAAATCAACGAGACTCCCATCCTATAAATGTTTTTTGTAATTCTTTGGGTGGCATCGGTACAACTCTTTGTGTGTGCAAAGCAATTTTTCTTCATAACCAGAGTACATCATTTCTTCCGAAGTTAACATTTTTGTTCATGTTATGTCCCGATAAGAATAATGAATGGTAACTTTGGGATCTATTTATGAACTAATACTATGCATATATTTTTTATCGTATAATTGCTAAATGACTAAACTATTCGTATTCATGTTCCCCTTATCATGAGCTTTATTTTGACCTATAAACTATTGTTATACGATTTACCATTCTTGAGTTATCTCTAATCTATTAATTGCTGCTTCCCACATTCACAGCCACATTTGGCTAGATCTTGTACAAATGTTATTTTCTATTTTATTGGTACGATGTGGTCAGTCTGTTCGGTATATAAACTCTGTATGTTTGAAATACAAGGATTCATACCACAGAGGCTGTTATTGGTGT
The DNA here is from genome assembly GCF_000237925.1 of Schistosoma mansoni. Taxonomy (NCBI): domain Eukaryota; kingdom Metazoa; phylum Platyhelminthes; class Trematoda; order Strigeidida; family Schistosomatidae; genus Schistosoma; species Schistosoma mansoni. The sequence continues at coordinate 32,036,618 of NC_031495.1, forward strand.
TTTTGGACTTAACTGGCTGGGCTAGGCAAAAGCAGGACCGATAAGCACTCTAGACTGCTCGTACGGTTTTCGTGTGTCACTGTTCCAATCGATAATTCGCTGCTCTCTGATTGGCGGCCTTAGCACGTCATACATTAACTGGGCATCCACTCGGCCACAAGTTATAACAGTTCAGCTTGCATCCAATGAGTTTCATCTATTCTAAGAGCCGCCAGATTGTCTTGTCACCGCAGATACCTGTACGGTCCTCCCGGTTTTCCACAGTTTGAACATTCGATTTACCTATATTAGTTGTTGCTCTGTTTACCGGAAGGAGCATCGGCCTCGTGATTTCCAAAGGATCTCGGCTTTCATTATGAGGCATTATAGCTCTTCAAATTGAAAAATGTTTCACGTCCAAGGTAGAGTTTAAATAATTCTACAGGATGTGGTCGCTAGCTTTATGCCCAACCGCCCCCTTTATCCAGGCTTGGGACCGGCGCTAACCCTAGAAGGGCTGCTACCGAAGTTTCAATCCAAATAGCGAAGGCTAAACATGGTTCTTCATAACTATGCGACAGTAAGCGTTATTTGTTCATATTCAAAAGTGACATAGCGAAATGTGATCATTTTGGACACCGATTCCAAAGATTTCCTGGTACGTAATTATATGTGAAACTTAGTATGTTTATTGATAACCTTGATATTAACATATCTATGCAGTATGTAAGGTAATTTGAATTATCTGGTAAATGTATAATGCAGTCAGGTAAGTTACTAAGAATATGTTGATGCGAATCACATGTTTCTTAAATCAATCAGAGATATGTGAATAATTTTAACTGCAATCATCAGTTATCTTGTGTGAGATCTAAAAGAAAAAGAAAAATACCCTATCACTAAGTCTCGGTAATGAATTTTGATAACTCACTTTTGCTAACCCTCTCAAGTATGTAGAAATGTGTTCATTATTGAAATCAGCTTTGTACTACCAAAAGATTCGTCAGTCAATCACTAATAACTTAGAACATGACACACGTACATCGGTCCAATCTCTCGTACCACATCAGCTGGGAGAAATGGAATTAATAAGATGAATAGCTAATGAACGGAAATAATATTAGTATCAACGGTAGTGAGAAAGATTAAACATTGTGGAATATAGCTTGAAAAGAAAAGATGGATTCAGAGAATAGAAAATTCTGAAATAATTCTGAATCTCAAGACTTACGACAAGATATAGGTACAACGCATCTGCTTCACCCATCATCAAGCAGGTTAGAGTTGTCTCACAGACGCCAACCAGATAATCTGGGTCTACTAGTACAAAGCAGCCCAATATTCACTGTTTTTATGAACTGATACATTGTCTAGATTTCACTGACCATAGCTTTCTGTCTACATACCCCTATCTCAGTCTGGATCGCAAGTCGTGATAGGGAGTGGCTAAGGATGAGTAATACATATCCTTACCACCCTGATCGTTGAAGATCCATAGTCTCATCAAATAATTTGTCATCTTTGCTTGATACCTAACGTCCAACTTCAGCATCGCTTATTTGGGGGTTCCGACCTACGTGAAAAAATGCTTCAAAGACAACTATGATCAAGTAACATTAAATTATGTATATCCCTTACTTTGAAAGCCCACGTTCCATTGTTATGGAGCAAAACAAGAGTGAAATACTGCAACGTCGTTCCTCTTTATTATCCTCTAAACCCTCCGAGATGCGTTTCCAAGCAATAAGGTAAAAATAATTTATTACTGAGTACACGAAAATCATATCTGTACTAAATTCTCAAGTGTGTGCTCTGTTTCTACTTACGAAATAACTTATTTTGTTCAATGCCTATAAGATTATTCAGAATAGAACGTTAATAGCAATATGGAAAGAGACTGGACATTTTCTTACCACTGGTTAAGAAGCAGTTAGTGCTACTACTGTTTCAATGATTGTCTTATTTTGAATAAGTACTGTACTGTTGATGTTTGGATTCCACAATCCGAAATTTAATTCACCGTTCTTGTTGGAGAAAGTTAATGTGGATCATTTCTCACTTAAAGACTTAATGATAAAGATCAAATATTGGATTAACTCAGTCATACCTCTTTCTCTATACTCTTTAACCGATCACGTTTCTGAGAAATTTCTAATTAGCTTAGAGTTGTATGTTGTTTTCTCACAATGCTCAGTTTAGTCGGGTTGAGTCATTTTTATTAAATGTAAATTTCTAGCCTGTTTAAACTTGATTTGCCTTGATTTTCTCTCTGTTTATAAATTCTTAATTTAACTAGTTTGCTTCTATGCCTCTTGTCGGCCTGAATCTTCCGAAAATTCAGTCAGTTATACAAGAATTTGTGGAGCCAGTTCCTGAACTCCCCAAAACTAGTAATGAACTTATTTCATTCATGTGTAAACTCCCAACTCTCAGTACTTCAAAGCAAACTCCTGAAGACGAAGCAGAAGAATTATTTGGCGAGATTCGAGATTGCTTTGATGTCTCAGTGGGTCCATGCTCTGACCCTGATCAAATGTTATTAACAAAAGAAAGCTTGGCTCGAAATCCAGACATCGATCATGAGCTCTGTCTTTCAATGCGGAACTGCATGAGTTCTGCTGCCTACATGAAAATGTCAGAATCCAGGTGTAAACTTCCAGCGTACCAGTTCAAAGAAGTGGGTGTTTAGTTTATTTAATCATGTTTGTGCAGTCTGATGAATGGGATTCTAGTAACTTGCATTAGCAATATATTTTTCCGACCTCTCATGATGTAGGATTATGAACAGAAATAACGGCAGTACAGTTCTAATATAATGTGTAATTTATTTAGGAATAGTACAATTATTACCTAATTTGAAAAACATTATAGATACCAATTACATACCAATCAATCAATGACTTTAATAAATGAAAATTTTTCTAACATAAGACAGGAAATATCCCCTAAAGATGCAAAACAAATAGTGTTTAGAAGTTTGATTTGTATGATACTGAAGTTGGAAATTAGAATTTACAGTTGCCGCTTCACACTTAATGTAAGCCCGTTCTCCGTACCCATATCTACTAACCATAGTTCCTTGAAAGAAATTTATTTTTATGGATTGTTCACGTCAATGACTTAATAATCGACCTCGAACTATTTGTTTGATCATATTCATTATAAAGCTCAACAAAACGTCACACCAATTACAATATCTTTTTTTTCAACATATTAAATATTAATAAAGAACCATCATATATCATAACATTCATTTCAGTATCCTTTTGTTCTAGGATATTGTCTCAACTATTCGAGATAACCAGGTTGTTATAATAAGCGGTGAAACAGGTTGTGGGAAGACTACACAAGTTCCACAGTTTATTTTGGAAGATCAGGTCTTAGGTGGAAATGGATCTGTTACGCGTATCATTGTAACACAACCTCGGCGTATAAGTGCTGTTTCGATTGCTGAACGTGTAGCAACTGAAAGAGGACAATCTGTAGGATCTTCTGTTGGCTATCAGGTCCGATTAGAACGCCGATATCCTCAACGTCCTCATGGATCTATCATGTTTTGTACGACAGGCATTATTCTTCAATGGTTTCGTTCTGATCCACTTTTGAAGGTAAATAAAAGTTAATCATTTTTTCCAATTATTTACAATTTTCCCGTACCATTGCTTAAGTATACATCTGTGAAATACACTTTGAGTTAAATTTATTGTATATAAACTAGGTGAGTGAACTTTCACGCTTATGGTCAAGAGATTGAAAATGTTTTAGCTAATGAATCAAGTAATACGGTGAGCGGACCCCAAAAAAAATTTATCGTACAATTACAATTTCAATATACTACAAGCTCTGATTTAGTCTTAATTGGTCAAATATTCACATTAGAATCAACGTTGATGTTTATGTTATCTACTGTCGGAAGTTAAAACCTTGTAAGTGATATTTAAGGTCGACCAGTACTCATTAATAATTCACCATGGTCTCAACCGCTGAACTAATAACATATTTTGTTTTTCCTGTGTCTTCTCAATCAGAAGTTTACTTTAGTGGTAGTACTGACACTATACGAGTTTATAAGACATAGAAAGATTTTTAATTTGTCACTTCACTTTCCATTTTCATCATGCATTCACTGAGTTAACAAAATGCTAGTTTAAATCTTGGCAGCATTCAACCTCGATAATAAACTTCGCACTACTCTATACTTTGACACTTTTCGTTATAGAACATCAGTCACATCATTGTTGATGAAGTACATGAACGGGAATTTTTATGTGATTTTCTATTGTGTATGCTAAAACGAATTGCTCCTCTTCGTCCAGATCTTCGAATAGTTCTCATGTCGGCAACAATCAATGCAGACAAATTTGTTGAATATTTTGGTAAGTATCTATTAAAATACTTTCATGGTAGGGAGTCGTAGTTTACAATTTTAGTTGGATTGATTATATAAACTAACATTTCATTGTTTTATCTCCAATATCCCTATCACTTTCGAAATGGTTTTACAAGATTTACACACCATTGTTACTTATTATAGCTGTCTTCTGTATGCACTTGAAGTTCAATAAATAAGGTGGAGGTAATTACGTAAATTTGTTTATCGTTAATAGATGAAATACTCATCATTATATTTCAAAATGTTGTTATGTATTTTCTTAAGTTCAACGTCGTGAAAAATGATAAATATGGAAATTATTTAAATAAACTACTTGCTCTTATATTCGTTAAGATTCGTAGTTATAAGTTAATTTGGTTCGTAACATTTTCTGTTTGTTAGCAGGTTACCGTGTTAGCTTGCTCATAGCTTGTGATGGATTCTCTGCAGCAAGTGATATTAATTAGGAATCGTTTTTGGTAAAATCTTCCCCTCTGTGTCAAAAACATTTGAACACTGTTCATACTAACGGCCAGTATTCTCACCATGTTTCATGTGTTTTAGTCAGATTTCCTCATCAACTTCATTTATTTTTGTTGATTGTACCATGTTTTTGTCGTAATTATACATTTAAATTTGATTTTATTGTTTAGTCTACTATCGTTAATGGTATAGACTCCTTATGAAATCTTCAAATAGTTTGACTTGATGGGTGTCTATCACTTTTTGTGATCATAAATAACTTTTATGGAAATTGTTTACGCATGTTTAGAAAGTTTGAAAATCCACGTCTGTTCATACGTTATTTTTGCATCTTCAGACATGTTTATTCAAAAAAACGGATCACTCAACAAACCATCTCGAATCATCTGTTTTTATGTCTAACTCAGATTATCTAAGACTAAGATTATTAAACTTGAATTAAAAAGGGAATATCATCACTTCTGTACTATATTTTGTGGGTTTGACTGTTAGCTATGAATCCGGCCATTGACCAGTTTTGTAAACAATTGATGTTAAGTGGTCATTGTGATAGAGAATCCTATGATCACTATTTACAGCCAAATGGTAGTCTCGGTAATAATGTAATTGGTATCGATAAGTTGTCAGGAATTGAATGGTATTTCAATTTCTCTCGAAAATTTATTTAGTTTCCTTACACCACCAGACACTGACCATCTATCTATTTTGTATTTTTAAATCATCTACTTAATTATAGAAAGTAGGTAATTAGATTTCAGCTATTTTTTAATGCTTGTTTTGTTTGGCTATTCAGTCAGAAAGAACTCTTCATATGTCTCACATTCATTTTTATGTTATCATGTGTTTTAAGCGACTTAAAATCTCATTAAATTTTCGTTTTAAACAGGTTATTGATAAGTTTGATTCTTCATGTGGTTACATTGATGATACTTTCATTATCGTTGGTCGAAACACTGCAAAAGTACTCTTAGAGCGACTTAACAGTGTACACTCAGCAATACGATTTACGTGTGTGGGGGAGTTTGATAACAAATTCCATTTCTTTGATGTTTTGTTAAGCGGACGAAACGGTTCTACTAGTAGAAGTGTGTCTGGAAAAAGTTCTTCAGCAGACAGGTACACACATTTCTTGAGCTTTGTACCCATTCATTGCAAGAGAAACCTGGCTAGATTTCCTGCAAGTAGAGCTGGGAAGATATGCTCAGACAACACCATAAACAAGGAACTATAGCTCATTCGTAATATACTGATTGAAATTGGTTATGTACAAAGTTATTTCTCGGAACATTTAAAACCTTAACTTTGAAATCCGTTCTGAATCCGACCAATACCTTTGCTTTAATTTTTTATTATTTTTAGATAACTGTCCTAAATTCGAAATTCCTGGTAGAACTTTCCCAGTGAAGACATATTATTTAGAAGATGTTTTGAGAGAAACTAAGTAAGCTGACTTCGTGTAATAATATTATAATCAATAATTACCCAGTAAATCGCACTCTTCAGTTACAATAAACGGTTATTTGTAATGTTTCTTTAGTAATAATGTGACTTTGACGGATGATTCCTAGGCTTATTATGAGAATTGCGATTGTAGTGTTATTCTTACGTGTATTATTCTGCTTATTGTCTCATATTAGATAATTTCATTAATCCAACGATTACTCACTTGATGAATACAGATTGTCACACAATAATCTCATTTTACGCTCTTTTTCCTACTGAGTATTTCATAAAGATTATATTTTTATTGGTTCCAGCGGTATTCAGTCTCATTTCCGAGATTTGATAACTAGCCCACCCCGCACACTGAAAATGATATTTTAGTTTCACCCTTTTTATTTTTACAATTAATTAACTTGTTATTACTTATATTTCAAGTGTAGAAAACCTAACTGATATCTTTTCGATGATGAGGAATTTAACCAGTTAGACTTCAAAATGAAAATTTGCCTAGTATTTAACTTTTAATGAATTCTTGAGTGATCATTATAACTGATAGTATAGGTTATAGCTCATTTTCCTTATGTAACTAAAACATCTTGATATTACGTTTATTATAAGTTAGTTGCTTTCTATATCCTATAGTGATATGTTTGACGTATTTATTTTTGGTTTACATCTGAAAGTTTTTCTCCTGATTATTAACTTTGTTTCTACATTTTTTGTCATTTAGTATCAATTGAGTTTCAATTGTACCAAGCAAAAAAAATTAAATTAAATTTTTTCATAAATTTATTATTTCTCTTAGATTTTGGTTGCCGAATAGTGCTATAACTGCTTTATGCCGTGATCAGTCACGTACATTAAAACAACGTCTTTTAAAATCTAATCTTTCAAAAAAAGAAGCTCGTATATTATCTTATGGAAAAAGCCCTGAATTCAATAAGTGGTTGCATTCGTTAACAGGGTATGTTCAAGTTTTTAAAAAGAAAAATATATTTCATTGGCTTTTTTTCCTTCGATACTTTTTCGTGATATGAAAATATTGGTTTTTTTGAAAAGATGTATCAGTTGCCCACAAATACTCTGCTGCATCTGGTGATGGGGAGAGTTATATCCCCCTCTCGAAATGCTCTCATATTCCTACACATTCACAGTCTTTATCAGGGAAGTTTTTCTCACTACGTCCATGTGGTGGGAGTGCTGTTAACAAAAGTGAAAGAAAAGCAAACTTCAGGAGCTCAAACTGGGATGGTGGATACTCAGGTTGTGCCAAGAGGATTTAAAGAACCCTAGTTCCAAATCACTGGCGTACAAGGCCTCTAGGATCCTGACGATACGAACGGCATATTGACCTATTTATGGTCACAGGGTACCATGGAACATCGTTTTCTAATGTTTCTCCTTTGCATCATGGAATAGACCTTTAGGCCCAAGACTCAAGAAATGACCGCCTAAGGAAACAGTCTGCTTTCGTTTGAGCACTTGAATGATATTCCAGCCCACACCCAAGTATTTGTCGTGGTTTATACTATTTTTGGTGCCCAATTGTACCAGATTTTCTGTGAGTTAAATAAAAATATGGTCAATTAGTCGAGTTTTATTAAACCTAGATATTGTTTACGGCTGTAAATTTCATTCTTCAAATGATCACAATATCAAATTCCAGTTCTGCATCAAAAGCTGTCTAACAGGATACAAAGGTTTGGTTTGGGTTGTTTTATATACCTAACGGAAAATTTTATTTAATATGGTGTAAAATATGTTCCATGATATCCATACGAAGGGAAATGACACAAAAAACTCAGAACGCCGTTCGCAGTAAGTTTTTATTTATTCAGAATTAGATATAAAATTAAAGTTGTAGTGTACAAACGAAGGATTTATATTAGATAGTAGGCAGAAAGCTTATATTTAATATGTGGTTTGTCAAGAATAAAGAGAAAACCAGGACGATCAAAACGCACAAAGAATTAGGATAATACAATGATTTCCAAACTAGACATTAAGGTAGAAAAGTGGAGTGCAAAAGTTTACGTTTATATTGCTTTTATTTTGGAATAAAAAAGAGTGTGAATCATACATCAAACGAAAGCTTATAATTAAAAGAACAAACCAGGGACAACATTAAATGTTAGTATTTTACAGACATCGAATTATGTGAAATATTGTTCCCAGGAAATTCTGTCGTTTGTCATCGCTTCTTGATTTCTCTTTTCACATCAACATCTGACCTATCAAATACTAATATATCCAGGAAAAAGTTTGATCTAAGTTACCTGAAACAATGGTAGTTAGGTAAGATTAGAAAATTTCGATCTACAGATATTTAGCTCCACCTATTTATTTTTTTCTTTTTTCCTCTTCACTTGATATATATATATATATATATATATATATATATCTTTCACCCTTTTGTTATCACAACTAATATATCTATACTTGTACTTTTTACCTATTCTACATATTTTTTCTTTGTTCCTTTTTACTATCTAATCTTGTGTTAATGTAATTGGTTTATTTATTTATTTACTCTGAAGGTTTACACTTCGGTGTGATGTGCGGGAAGTTTAATTTTCTACTAACTTGAATATTATAGATACATCATTTATTTTTTAAATAACATTCTGTATAATTCTCAGCTTCTTTAAAAGTATCAAACCAATCTTTGTTAATGATGCCTACATGTTTTGTGTTCGTCAAACCATTCAATATAATCGACCATTATGAGTATAATGATTTTCGCTACTTTGTTGGGTGGTTTCACTAATCAATCAATGATGGAATTTGTTTGCAAACCGTTTATTAAAATTTGTATTTAGTTGTTATTAAATGGAGGGAGGTTAGATGTAGCATCACTTTTAGTAGTGATCATCGTATCATTTGTTTATAAGCACTTGGTTTATTCTTATTTATCGTCAAATATACTATGAATTATACATTGATAACTGAGGCACTAGCAAAACTAAATATTCGGATGCCTTAATTTTGTTAAGCATTTTTATTTCTCTTCTTTTCAACATACTCGCCTTATTTTTAATTCTTAATTATACTTTTATGAGTTTATTGATCTCATATGACCTTTTTATATTGTTTCCTGTAATTACTCCTTTTACATTTACGTATTTTAAGTTTATGGTAACGTTTTTTGTAACCAAGCATTAGACCAAACATTTTGTTATAGTGTAACTGTACAGTTTTATTATACAGTCAATTCAAGGAAATTTTTCACTCTTGAAACTAATTAGTTGTTTCAACTCACTAACGTCGCACATGTTCTTAGATTGGACGTTTGATCTCACATGTTTTATGGTAGCTAGAAACGTGATCCATTTGTCTAGTGGTTGAAAGAGTTCGGTAGAATATTCTGTATAATTGTTTGTACTTGTCAATAGGGAGTATCTACATACTTGAAGGAACCTAGTTCAAACAGTTTGATAGCAAAAGATCACACCCTGATATATATCTTAGCACCTCAAACCTGGTTGGTAAAATTAGTCAGCAGTAAGAGCAAAAAATTCCCAGTGCATTCTACCTGGTGACTTATTAGGTATATTTTCGGAGTTACCCTGAAATATTTCCAATTTGTGATAAACGTAAGTGGATTCTATATAGCACTTAATAAATAGTATTTAATCTATCTATTAGATTCTAAATCACATCAATCTATCTACATCCGCCATGATTAGCGTTATTATTATTGTTATTAGATTTTATAATATGCATGTACTTATTTCTAAAGCAATAGGATCACCAGTTGATTTCATCGTTTAAATCTTGCAGTAACACGACTAAAACTATGATAAAATCATGTTCATTTTTTGTAGGAAAGGTCCCAACATTTTATGTCTTTGTTTCTGTAACGAACTAATTATAAGGTTACTTAGTACTAGGAGCCTTCCTCCCCTTAATCAATGAAAACGTACTCCTTGACCAAAAGTATAATCTAAATTCTCTTAAACAAATGTACAGAAAATTTTCTTCAGGTTTTTCAGAGATCAATCAGTTATGCTACCTTCATTTACCTTCATTTTAATCTTTACAACACATTTTATAAGTTTTCGTTAAGTTAGTACCCTCCATTTTCTAAATTACGCTAATTAAATACCTAGATGAGAACCAGTTAAATGTTGGTGTGCTAGAAAAAATCACTGTTCTCCTGATGTCATATTTTTTAGAGCAGCTGTAAGTACAGAAAAATTTCGATGATGATTTAACTTCAACCTCCCAATACATATTTCTATGTATTTTGTTATAAGAATAAAGAAGCAACCACTTGCTGTAAATTAACATTCTGCGATTATTGTGTACATTATTATTAATATTTATTAGATATAGTCTAACTTTTGCATATAATAGTTACCAGCTTAACCGTACATCTTGGTATTATTTATTAAAAGTCTCCAATAAAATTTCTTAACTTTGAACATTCAGATTATCTTCAAATGCAATAGAAATTTTACGTAGTGTTGGAGAAGATACCTACCCTAAAACCGATCTTATTGCACATTCAGTTGAGCATATTTTACAGAGTACACAATCGGGTGCAATACTTGTATTTGTTCCAGGTCTTGTCGTAAGTTATCATCTTTTTAGTGGTGATTGATGTGTATGTACCATTCAGTGTTTCGTTACAACTAGTCTTTTCATGTTTTAGATGCAATACTATGTTATCTGACATCGTTTATTCATGATTCTTGATAACTTGTCTTGGTAGGCTAACTCTGATGAGATAACTTAATTGTAGATTAAGCGGTCTTTCTGTTGATGTCGTTGTGTAACGAGTGATTGTAAGTTTTTTGATTGAAGAAGGGGATTGATTATGAGTACAGTGATCTCGAGTGGTTTTAGAGGTATGAGGGCAGTTATCACTTCCCGGTTGCCCACACCGTGGAAGGGTTCTTCTAGAGGCGCCTGAAAAGGAAATTGGGTTAGAAGTGGTCTTAATGACCTGAGAGCGTGAAGGAAACACCTTACTGCTGCCAAACTTCTGTACAGTCAGCAGTACGACTTCGCCTTCGGACCTTGGGTTTGCTGCTTTTAGTCTTACCGCTCTTCAACCGACCTATCTGGCATGGTAGGACTTGAGGAACGATTGTTCCAGCCAGTATAGCTCGATTGGTTCATCACGATAGGCAAGCCCGACCACCACGTCAAGGTAGCAGCAACGGAGAATTGGTCCAGATCGATTGGCTCCAGAGGTCTTTAAGTGTGGTGGTCCAATTTAAGCCATTAGGTTTTCCGATATTTGAGCTAACATCTGGGAGTTGGACGTAATCCCATCTGACTGATCACAATCATTTATTGTCCCAATATATAAGAAGGGACCAAAATCATTCTGTGATAACCATAAAGGAGTTAGTTTACCTAATATGGCATCTAAAATACTACCTTCAGTAATTATCGGGCGCCTAAGACTAGTGAACTGCAAACACGAGGAAATCAGGCTGACTTCAGACATGCTCGTGGCTGCATCGACCACTAGTCGTCAGGTTTTAGAGCATAGACATGTTTATCGGCGTCCGACAATGATAGTTTTTCTTGACTTAAAGGCAGCATTTGATTCTGTAGACCGAGAGGTTCTGTGGTAGTGTCTGTCATTGAAAGGTGTACCTCAGAAGTACATAAACCTTATGAAGGTTCTTTACTCGAACACTACCAGTCGAGTGAGAGCCTATGGCGAACTGTCATCTGATTTTACAACCTCAAGTGGTGTCCGACAAGGCTGTCCACTATCCCCATTTTTGTTTAACTTCATTATAGACTTATTGCTGGAAATTACACTCTCGTTGACTGAATTTTCTTGAATTAGTCTCCTACCCGGGGAGTCCACTAAGCGACTTAGAATACGCAGATGATATAGTCCTGTTTGGGAATGATGGTAAATTAGTTGATGAGGTCATGAATCTTCATCGACTGAGATGGTTGGGCCATGTGTTACGTATGCCTGAACACTGATTACCACGACGCCCAATGCTAACTAGTATTGGGGTTGGTTGGAAGAAAGCTGGGAGGGGGCCAAACCAAAACGTGGCATGAGTGCTTGAAGTCACCAACTTCTAGTCTGAGTCATGTTGGTAGATGCAGACTAGTTGGTTGTAGTCTGTGTGACTATCGTAACCAATGGTTGGAGACTCTAGGTGACATGGCTTAGAAAACTACAGTGGCGCAGGTGTATACACTCTTTATGTCCCCTTAAACCTTGAGATCAAAATTGCCTCTTATCTGTTTTCTTTCCTATACTATATACTTATATACACCCTTTCTCTTATATATTACCACCAATAAATTAACTACTTCTATGAATTCGGTGTTCATCTTGTTGTGCTAATGAGGTATGGCAACTTGGACCGATGCATGTATGTCCCTGGTCCTACGTTGTAGATGGCTGACTGATTGAAGTTTTTTGATAATTTTAGTCTATACAGAGTCTAACCCTGATCAGTTATCAACTTGGAGCTGAGTTTACGTGAAATATGTTTTATATAATAAAATTGAAAAGTTGGAAATTTCTAAAGTTAGTACGAAAAGAACATGAATCTTAAGTTTTAAACGTGTCCCTCAAAATCTGTTTATTTGTGTCCATAAATCCAACCAGTTAATGAACTTCTTCATACTCGAACAGATATTCGAAAACATCTTGAACTGTAGTAGTGTGATGTGTGCTACTTGTGTCGATAGATGTAAGTAGTATGTAGCACCGATCAGATGTGGAATGCTTGTGAGCAGATGTGCAAATAATGTGCCTGATGCATGATTTTCACATTTTACCAAACCACCGTGTGATTACGCATTGAACAATAAATTGGTTTTTCCCACCTGAGTGTTCATTCATTACTGTAGTAGTACTGTATTTTAAAATATTTATTTTTTTTCTGGGTTTTCGATACTGTAAAGAAGTGATTCAATAAATTCACTAAAAACAAGCAAATTTAACTTTGAATTAAGTGGCTGTTATGTCCCGGTAAGAATAATGAATGGTAACTTTGGGATCTATTTATGGACCAATACTATGTGTACATGTTTATCATATAATTGTTAAATAATTAAACTATTCATATTCATGTCCCTCTTATTATGAGCATTATTTTGATATATGAACTATTATTATACACTTTACCATTCTTGGGTTATGCTCTGTCTATCGATTACTATCTCCCTTATTCACAACCACATTTGGCTAAATCTTGTGCAAATGTTGTTTCCTATTTTATGGTACGATGTGGCCTGTCTGGTTGGTATATACACCCAGTATGTTTGAAATAAATGATTCATATTGCAGAGACTGTTATTGGTGTTCTGGACTTAACTGAATGGGCTAGGCAAAAAGCAGGCCGGTAAATACTCTAGACTGCTCGCACTGGTTTTATGCGTCATTGGTCCGATCGATAATTCGCTGCTCTCTAATTGTCAGTATCATCACGTTATACATTGACAGGTTACCCAGGCTACAAGTTATAACAGGCATTATACTATATGGTGTCAGTTCGACAGGATTATATTGAAATTACAATTAATAAATATCAAACCATTTTATTTCTATTAATTTCTTGTTTGCACCCTTTATTCAACTTAAAGCTCCACTGTTTACTTCTTTGATTGTGTGTCACTTATCAGGACATAAAAGATGTAATCAGATGTTTACGTGAATTAAATCCAAGACGATATGATAATCGCTATGGAAGTGTTAGAATTTATCCATTGCATTCAAGAATCCCCACGTCCAGGGACCGCTCACTGTTCGAACCCTCACCAAAAAATCAAAGAAAAGTGGTTATAGCAACCAATATTGCTGAAACGAGGTCAGTGAAGATTCCTCACTACACTTAATTTCAATGTACAGCTGTTTACCCATCTACCTGTTTATATGTTTTTTTCAAAAGACCGTCGAAAATATTTGCTATTGATAAAATTGCACAGTAATAAGTAAATTACGATACATGTATGAAAATAAATGAAGTTAAATTTTATAACACATATCCCAGAAAATGACTACAACTAACGGCGATATTTTACATCAATACCAATGACATTCTGTGAAATAGGTGTATGACAAAAATCTGACAAAAATCCCGACGTGAAATAAAATATGAAGAAAGTAGTCGCATTGAGATTTGAATGATTCAATGAGAAATTAGGATTAAATACATTTGTCCAATACTAACCATTGATTTTTATTATCTGTCTAATACCATCTACTAAGCTTGTAATTTCACAGAGATAGAACTAACGTTTATTTTGGTATATCTAGCGATGCGGCTTCAACTGTCATTCTGTTTTTCTTCGTTGGAGTACTTACTTGATATGAGCAAAACATTTTGTGACCTTTTCTCACTGAATCATGTGGATGCAGGATGAAAAACATTTAATTCGTCTATAATTACAACTCATTTTAGTTCCTGATTCTGCATTATAAGTTCATCAACTGCTTTCCTGTATCATGCTACACTCACGTCTAGATGTGGTTTTGAATGTCTCACCATTACTCCACGTATCAGTTGATCATCGATTTCACAATATGAAATTTAGAATATTAGGTATCGTTTCTTTAATAGTGTAGTAATTAAACAGTTGATCTAGAAAATCTGATGTATTTGAGTCATACATCTAGATCAACCTGGTCACACCTACTTTTACATATTGGGGCATTTTTATATGAGGACCGATAAAGGTTAATTAAATAAGAGTTCAATAAATATAAAGTGATGACTAAAAATAAAGAATAGAGAAAAACAATATGAAAGGTTAAGAAGTTATTATACCACGGTAGGTCTTAAAATGAATGAAAGACTACGAGGATAGATCCAATGTTAGGACAAACTACAATGTCAGTTGAGAATTGTTAATAATATTTTATAAAAAGACAACAAAGTCTCTTAGCCCACTGATTTATTATTTACCTTTTAGAATTACAAATAAGAGTTGTTTGACTGTCATTTTCTCTGTGGATTGTTAATGGGTTCACAAGTTCAGTGTAAGGCTACATGTAAACCTGGATCAACTGATAACAATGAAAATATACTGAAAATATAATACACATCTGCTACCTAGTAACTGTCTATTTATAAAGTGATTTTAGCTGACTTGTTACGTAAAAATGTAACACTTTTTGCTTTTGTATGGAGAATTTGAATGGTCTGCTTTATGAAAGTAAATACCTTTCTTTCTCTATAGCATAACCATTCAAGATGTAGTTTATGTGATTGATTGTGGTCGTATCAAAGTGACAGATTATGATCCGAGACAGAACACATCAACCTTAACTGCGATTCTTGTTAGCAAAGCCAATGCAGCTCAGCGTTCTGGAAGAGCTGGTCGGTAAGATTTCTTAAGATAAAATTTCAAATGACTTCGTATTCCGTCTTTCCGACATATTTTCTCCCAAATAAAGAAATTTAAATGTTGATCATATTCTTTTTATTATTCTACGCTAAATTAATTTGCAATATCAAAGTAATAAGTACTTAGGTGGTAGAATACGTCAATTACAAATCAAGTTTCAATAGTGATAAGGTGTAGTATAATTATTTTAAATAAACTGGTATTTATTTGGCTTCTCAATAATCAATTATAATTTCAATGGCTAAGTCAGAGAGTTGTAGTTGATTTTGCTAAATATTCTAACAAAATTCTAGGTCATGAAGGAAATATACAGTAAGAAAGCTGCTCTTCACTCATACTCTATGGCTGATAATTTTCTCATAAGTTTAATCAAATCTTCGGAAACATTTAATGGTTGTTAGCTCCTTTGAATACCATACTTACTATATGAAAAATGAAATCTGAAAGGAACTTAACGTTTGTTTCCCAGGATATACCTACATTTACGTGTATTAAACATATAAAATTTTTCTGTCGATTGCTAAGTTCAACCGTCTGGTTGTAGTAAATGTTACGTTTCCAAGTCATGCATCTTGACTATATCCTTTCTATCAGTCTCAGAACTTGACAGCAGTGTTACCTGAAGATATTGCTTCATGGATTTTTTGGATAATTAAAGACTTGCTTCATTCATTTAAGAATGTTACTGATTCACGTTCCATCATACCTAACTGACCATTTTGAGTATCAGTCTAGTGTTGTTTTCTTGTAATGATTTCAAATCCTTGGTGTACAATGGTATTTTAGGCTTTAAATTAACGCGAAGGTGTATTATGGGCATTCACAAGAGAAACTATCTACTCGACTTTCAGTTAATGATTATGGTCAACTCACGGTACAAGAAGTCACAATTAACTCATAACGATAGCATTAGGGACAGAATATAAATACAGTTAGCATAAAATTTAATCGGTTTTTACTCAAAACTATGAACCATACTGAAATACAAACAATCAAAAACGGTTTATGTAAGTCAGCAACAGTAATATACAAAATATTAACTAAACCGCTTACTACAAATTTACCCAAATTCTTTAATATTCACTTTAGTTTTTGTATATAAGGCCTCTCATTTCTTGATTTTGAATTCCATTTAAAATAAACTTCAGCTGATTCCATCTGAGTTCTGAGATTTCTACACTTTACTTCAGCCTACCATCGATACCACAAACATTTAGCAATATTCGTACTATTTCGATACTTGTAATTACCCTCCTGTATTAAAATATAACATACATTATCTCTGCTACTGCATGGTTGTAATTATTTATCACTTAAAAGTATTCGTGCAGTTCTAAGATGGTTTCTAAGTACCATAATTTGTTAGTTGTACAAACTCATGGCTTACAGATAAAACAATTTACTTATTAGCGTGATAAGTTATCATCACATTTCGTATTATACTGCATGGAGTAAAAATGATTTGACCTAAAAATATTTTAATTATGATTTATCAATGAATTTAATATACTGATTCAATTGTTTATTTCTACGAATTAAATCATTTCAGGTTATTTTGCACCAATATTTAATTTGTTCATTTTAACATCATCTCGGTTGTCTAATAATTCAATTGTCACTTGCCAACTATTATTTTATTTATTTATTTAAACACATAAATATTGGTACAAGGAAGCACCAGATACATATGCGCCGCACAAATCTCATTCGATTTGTGTGAGGGCTGTGATACTGCCCAGGTGCCCAGACTGAAGCAGGTGGTTTTCTTAGGGGGCCACACCCCGAGCCTTTGACCTGAAGGTCTAGTCCACAAGGCAGTGGAGCGTCGTGAGGAGATGCAGTCCCATGGTAGCCGGTGATCAATGATTGATTCGTACGCCATTTGTTCCCTCAGGATACTGGAGCCCATGTGCACCATTGGTTTGGAATCAGGGTTTGCCAACTCCCCTAGGTGTACTCGCCTTGTCCACCAACCCGGTTAAAGCGCCGGACATTCGCTTTTCGTCCTCTCAATTTCGTGAACAACAGTAATGCCACGAGAAGGCAGTGAGTAGGACTTCCCTGGCAGATGCTTTATACGCATGGCCATCTGAGAGCATTTCGATAGGGAGAGCGTACTCTCCCCACTCTCGGCCGTACCAGGGCATTTGGAGGCCAACTATAATATCTCTGTTGTTAGCAAAATAATTATGTGTGTGATGTTTATCGGTTTCATGTTCTCAGTAGGTAGTTGAAAAGTTACTTGTTATCATAACTACAACTGTTAGATTTAAAGTTAAATGGATAGAGATCAAATATATATGTGCCACTCTGTTCGATTTCAAACTATTCCGCTTAAGGTATCCAACCAGTGATTCTGTTTATATCATGAAATTAAACCAAGAAGTCTATACCTAACATGTACCTCTCCGACAACCAATGAACTCGTTTTCTGATTCAATATCTTTGAATAGCCGCCCATTGCTCCTTTCTAACTTACATAATATTGTGTCTTTTTTAAACATTATTATTATACCGATTCACGCGTACACGTTTTTCGGTCGATTTTTTAATTACTTTACTGATTTTATTCATAGTATTGATTCGAATCTATCAATGACTGGTTGATTAAGCTCTCTTTATTTTGAGTTCCAGTGCTTTGAAACAATGTAGATTAAACCAAATAACGAAAGCCACACGAGAAAAATAAAAACGAGATAATCGATTATTTGGTCTGTCTGTTTGAACTCAGTGATTTCTAAGTATGTCACTTAACGTACTTAAAACTAACCCAAACAATGACAGCTACATTTTTCCCACAGAGTTCGGATAAATAACTAGTCATGTCTAACAAAAAAAATAATGAAATTCCAATCAGTAGAAAATTAAATTTCTGTCGTTTCTTTGCTATTGTAAGCCATTTCTTTAAAGAGTAAAATGGATAAACTAATTAAATTAACACAAATTTAAGTAGTACCATTTTCTATTCATTAAGACGTTAAAAACATATTATTTCTATTGTTAACGACCTACCAATGCTCAATCTATTCGAAATTATCAAGTCAAATCTTGATAATAATACTTAAATATCGATATTTTCATGAATGTCTAGAATATTTTGTTTTTATAATCACAAATCTTTTTTTACTCTCAACCTTCAGCTTAGCCAAGATCATTAACGTGCAAGTATCATTCCTTGTCTCAGTTGACCTAACTGCGAGACTATAGTTTATGGACGACCTTTAAACGAATCTTAAGTGACCTTGAGAATTACTAACCAATCAGGGGACAGTTGGTATAGAGTAAGAATATATTATACAAAACCAAAGAATTAAAGTGGATACACTTCTTTTACATGGTCCAAAAACTTGTCAAGGTTAGAAAGGCGTTCAAAGGTTCTAAAATCGTAATTGATACGGTAGAGGAACTCATCTATATAGCTCCATAATAGTCGGTCTCTGGAACCATGATAAGGTCGCAAAAACTCTTTCAGCTCCGACAACGTGGCTTCAATATTGTTTCTGTGTACTCCGGTTGTGTAAGCTTGTCATTTTACTACGCATATATCTCTACAATACCCATACCACTGAACAGCCGAAGCTTCAGTAACATCTTCGAATATTGCAGCTAATGTTACTAGCGCTTTTATCATACAGTCCGCGGCAATTATTATACTTTGCCTTAGTCTCAATCTTAATTGAGCGAAAAAAAGTTTTTTATGTAGCAGACGTCTTCCTCCAACATATATATGTAATTTATATTACACCAAAGGACAACATCACGATAGTCTGCACAAGGTCTACAAGTCATTTGATTCCCGCAATTACGAATATAGGAAATTCTTAGTAGTCCCATTTGTTGTAGCTGCTCAGTTGTCATGTCTTCTCTAAAATCCTCTGTGAACCTATCGTACGTGAGCATCAGGTACTGAAATTGACGCTGTGACCTTGAAATCCCTCAAATGCTTCTGATTGGCTCATCCATAAGTTATAGTCTCACCGATCTAACTTTTCTACTTTAGCTAATGTTCTCTGGATTTTTTTCCCAAAATTGACTATTATTCCATCTTGAAGAAAAATATCTTGAGTGGTGCTAGAAGCGATCACTCAGTTTTCACTTCCCAATTCCCCACATCATGGAAGAATGCTGTTCCTTGTTTCACCTCATATCAGTTTGTTTTAAGTTTACTAGTTGCTATCTACCCTTTCTATTGTTATCTTTAACTAACAGCTCGTAAAAACTAAAATACAATGTAGTCGTGAGTATTGATTACTTTATTTTCCATCATTTCGGAATCACATATACTTTAGTTATTTTTAGCACACATAGAATCGGTTATTTACAACATTCGTTAGTGAATGCATCCAGTTGTATGATCATGTTTACGAATGGTGGTAGGGTTACTCATGTATTCACTCAAAATGTTCGATATATTATTAATTGTCTAAATATTTTTTCTTCTTTCTGCATGTTTCTTTAATTATTCCTAGTGTACAGCCTGGCATCTGTTATCATTTATTCCCAAGTTATGTGTATAATAATGTTATGTCAGATTTCCTACAACCAGAAATGTTACGTGTCCGTTTAGAAGATGTGATTTTAAGAATTAAAGTAATTAGAGCTATTTTGTATTTTCTTAATATTTATTCTTCGAATCAATTTCTTTTACATACTATATACCAATCAATCACTTCCGTAATCCACATCAGTAAAATCCGAAATTTCCTTTTTGTCCTATTTGGGACCCTTCAGCTGGATGTACGTGGATCTTAACATTGATGTTTCTACTGTGATTTGAACCCACTACCTTTCGCTCTCAACCCCAACGCGTCGTACAATGAGCTGTTAATTCAAGATAGCTACTAACGTATTTTACGGACATAAATGTATTAGTATTGATTTTTATATACCCGTTTTTGACCAAAAGGGAATAATGAGGCAATTCGCTGAGGGTAAAAGTATGCCAATATAATGATTAAATTCAGTCCTTGATATCAAAAACGGGAAAGCTCAAGCCCCTACATGTATGTAGTAATTTGTTGGTAAACGCCTTTAATTTCTCATATATGTGTTTCTTTAGCAATCATTCACGTACTGTGAAATCTTAGATTTCTTTTAAAAAATCAAATTAAACGTACAAGAATAAAGTTGACCGTCATATGCAACAAATATCCCATGTTGACTCTTAACTGCTAAAGTTCATCTGTGTTCATTGTCTTCTTTTCAAATTACGAAAACTATTTCATTTCCGAAAAAAACGTTGATTTCTCGATGTCAACTGAAATTGCTTAATTTTCACAAATAAAATTACTTGGTTAACACTATGCTTAGTCTCCATGACTATTGAACCTGTATACCTGCATAAAACAGTTGGCTAGTATAGTGAGGCAACTCGTTCAACTATCTCTGTTTGTATCTGTGTTTTAAATAGATATAATCAATATTTGAATCAATCTAATAGTATAAACTAACTCCACCAGTTCGCCTGATGACACTGATCATCTAGATTTATAATTGAATGTACTTCTCATTAAATTCTTTAATGCATAAAATTTAACTTAAATCTCACTATCTAATAATCAATCATAATCGCAACAGGTATTAATCCTTTCCTTAAAAGTAATAATTTCTAAGAATTGTTCACTACCACTATTTTCTCTTCTGTTCGGATTTCTTTACAAAGTCTAATCAACAAATAAATAAAATAACAGAGCTTTACCGTCTTCACCTTTTCTATCTAACGGATCACATTTCTCAGTATTAATTTAAATCCTTTGAATAATAAATGAATGAATTTAATTGACCTAAATAAAAGAATATCGAACAGAAGTATGTGTCAACTTTGTATAAGTAGACTGTAGTGAACACACACACATTCATTTACGAATATATTTATTCGATTTCACTGGTGTATAATTAATAGTGGCGACTTGAAAGAAAAAACACCGACAAAATTGATGTTATATTCAATCAATCAATAAACTTGTTGCTACCACTATGTATCAATTTTATTATTATTATTTATCCTCATTTTTTACGGAGTTAAACTGTCAGTCTGGCACACAACGACTTTTTCTGTTTTGTTCAGGGTTGTATACAGTACTCAAAATAATGCATAGTTTGTTTTTAAGCATCTGTTTGATAATTTTAGAGAGATACTTACAGTTGATTGATCACTGAGTGGTGACCAATATCATGGTTGTTTAGTCCTTTAAATGCTAATCGAATTATGTTCATCCATTTAAAATGTGTTCACTAATCTAAGTAACTAGACTTCAGGTGCACTATAGTGATATGTTATTTAGTTCCGGTTTGTCGATAAGAAACCTTGAAACTGGCTTTTGTTCTAGTTAGCATTCATCGTCAATGCTTACCTGTAGTCTTGAAAGCATAAACGATCCTTATGAGATCCGAACCTCCTTCCCATTTACGAATACCAATTAGCAAGAAACTTAGATGCAGAGTTGCTTGTCAACTAGCCCTAACCACCCAATATTTTCCCATGTATTATTGAACATACTGATTCTATGCAATTGGTACCACATTTTTATTGTTAGGTTAATTAATTTACACCATTTGTGATTACAAGTGATATTCTCTAAAAAAAAATTGTTACTCCCACTATTAATATGAAATGATCTTTACTACTGAAAATAATAGCTTAGGATCTGTCCTAATAATCTATCGTATTGAATAAACATGCTGTATAAGAATATGAAGTTTTAAAAAAATAGTAAGTAAATGATGAGAAACCATGACGTCAAATAAACATGCTTTACATTGTTTGGAGATTTACTTGTACCATTATCATAAATGGCAATTGATGTATGTTGTAATTCAATTGGTTATTTGGACTAGTTGTAAATATATGTAATTTTATTATGTTTACAGTTAAATTCGTTTATTTTATACGTTCATTAATTACTTTATGTGTGTATGTTTTTCGTTTAGTTGCTAGGCCTTGGCCGTGTAAAGTCTTTCTTAACCAACTGTCTTGACTCTCCTTCTGAAGATGCTATTTCAAAAACCTTAATATTTCTTAGACAAATTCAAGCTCTGAAGCTAATCGAATCGGAAACATCGAATTTTAATACATCTCATTCAATAAAATCTCGTGGACAAAGTCATAAACTTAATCGAAAATCTCTTCGAGAATTTTCAGAAGCTATTAAAAAGGATGTAAACGCTAGTGGTATAAATATTTTGGGTTCTAGTTGTATCCATTTAGATTCAACAGATGAAGATGACGATGAGTTAACTCCTCTTGGTGTACATTTAGCCAATTTCCCTTTGGATCCACAATGTGCTAAACTCCTAATTTTCGGTGCATTATTCGGTTGCTTAGAACCAATTTTAGCTGTTGCTTCGTGTTTGACATTTCGTGATCCATTCGAAGTACCTTTGGAGAAACAACAAGAGGCTGACCGATGTCGAAAGGAATTGTCTCAGAATTCTTTTAGCGACCATTGGGTATTTGCTACAGTTATTCAAGTAAGATACTATCTTTTAAAAAAGATTTGCTTTTATAGCCAAGGTATGGATTTATTATCAAATCATAAACTTACAGACGTTAGTTTTATAATTATTCATCTCTAGAATTTTATTAATTTTGTATACTTTGTGCAAATATAGATTTTCAAGACAAGCAAGAATATTTGACGATACGTACCGATAAATACGAAACTTTATTCCATATTCATTATTGAATAATTTTCTTATACAGTTATATATAATACAGCTTGTATTTAAATTCAGCTTTCTGTTTATTCCAAAAAGCAGGAAATTATTGGATTAGATAGTATGATGTCCGTTTTACTGACAGTTCGACTTAATTCTAAACAATAAATCTCTCAATGCCTTGCGCTTAAATACGTTAACACATATTTTTGTCATTTAAACATAATCATAAATTCCTTCTACTTCTCTTTAGTAATGACACTTAAGTCACTTTTGAACAGTGAGTTGCTTCTCTAACGTTAAGGAATAACTTTCAAACCTATTTATCAGGTCGTCACATCACCAACTCTTAAAATGAACACAAATTTTCCGGAGGTTCTACATGAACTGGATTATTACTAGCATAGACGGAAAACATATATTATATAGCCTTTTGGTTTCATGTAACTTGTCTGTCGTAAATAATGTGTTAGGCTCACTGAGTCATATCTTCTGGTATTCAAATTTTACACGTTGAATTCTAAATTCCGAGGTCCACTTAAGCCATGATACATTCCAATAAGCTTCTGAAAGTTCATTTACCAAGACTTAAGTTATTTATACTATTTCTGGGTTAAAGTTAGTATATTGACGTTCAAACAGTAAATGAAGTTAGGTATAAATCGACAAATATGTGATCGTAAAGCGAATAAGTTTTATTTATTTATTTAAACTCATAAATATTGGTACAAGGAAGCACCAGATACTTATGCGCCGCACAAATCTCATTCGATTTGTGTGGGGGCTGGGATACTGCACAGGTGCCCAGACTGAAGCAGGTGGTTTTCTTAGGGGACCACACCCGGAGCCTTTGACCTAAAGGTCTGATCCACAAGGCAGTGGAGCATCGTAAAGAGATGCAGTCAGTGACCATGTAGCCAGTGACCAACAACAGGTTCATACGCCATTTGTTCCCTCAGGATACTGGAGCCCATGTGCACCATTGGTTTGGAATCAGGGTTTACAAACTCCCCTAGGTGGATCCTCCACATCCACCAACCCAATTAAAGAGCCGGACATTCACTTTTCGTCCTCTCAATTTCGTAAACGACAGTAATGCCACGAGAAGGCAGTGAGTAGGACTTCCCTGGCAGATGCTTTATACGCATGGCCATCTGAGAGCATTTCGAGAGGGAAGGTGGCCCCTTTCCACTCTCAGCCGTGCCAGAGCATTCTGGGGCATGAGTAAACGACTGATAGAATATACAGCTCATTATCATCGCAATAAAAATGTCCTATTAACTGAATAATATCTTTGGTGTCGTTGAGTTCTCATTATTTGTTTACAACCTGCAATATATAAAAATCCAGACTAGAAAGTAGATTGTAAATAAATCTGATTGAACGTTGTTGTGGGTTTACAGCTGCACAGTATAGCAAAAATGTAAATAAATTAAAGAGACTGTATAGAAATTTATATTTATATAATATTTAGATATTAATAAAAGGAACTATGTGTATGAGATTGTATTACATCTTGGCTTTCGTGTGTTAACCAACCAATACACTATTTATTTGATTTTATGAAGTTGTTTCTCTTTCAAAATTTCTGTTTCATCTGAAATAATGTAAAAATTATTATTTAGGTGTTATGAAATATTTTAAATACTATTGTATAGTTAAATACCTATTCATTAATTTCACTTTACCTTATTTGTATAAAAATTCCTAGAGTTATAACGGACTGAATTCACAAATCGAACGTCATCAATTTTGTCAAAGATATTTTCTTAATGAACGTACGATAAAGGTAATTTGATCAATTCTCTTCTTTATCACTAACTTTTAAAAAAAACCTTGTTTTTTTTAATTTAAAGTAGTTCATTAGGACATATTTTGAATCTCTGTGCTTTTTTAAAGCTTAATTCAGAACACAGCAAAAAAATTTCATTTAGTGTCGTTCCATATTGTTAAACAACCAAATACTAATAAAAACAGACGACCTAAGACAAAAGTCTTTCGTTTTAGATAGACAAATAATTACAAAAGATCCAACTATATTTATGAATTGAAAAGGAAATCAACGACATTACTGAATGGAAAGCATAAAGTGACCGAGTTTTAAAGCAGCTAAATAGTGAATATTTCTCTCTCAATCAAATCAATTTTGAGCTATACTGCTTAAAAAACTCAAACCTTATCCAAACAGCCTTTTGATATAGTGAGATAGTTTCATATCTTGTTTTAAACGCTCATATTCATTTCAGTTTAGACTATACTGATCGGTGTGGTGTTTCAGAGCAGGCAGATATCTAAGCATGCATCACAAATATCACAAACATCCAAGTGCTTGACGTTTAACCTCCTTTATATAGTGATATAACCATACTACTTTTTTACTCTTTTGATCATAAACAAGCAACATTCCGAAGACTTTGACAATCAGATGCCGTCAAACTAATCACTTTTTTATACAACCGAAAGACATATTTCGCGAATTTATATTGTCACAGACCAAACTACTTCTCTCCATATTCACTTATGATAGGTTAACGATATATCTGCAGTATATTTAACTTATTAATAACTACTTCATATAATCCGAATAAGTAAATTCTTTGCATTTAGGTTGCTTCATAAACGAATATGGTTTTAAATCTGTTAATTCGTGCTGGGTTTATATGTCAGTAAATATATTATCATATAATAGATTCTTGACTTCATTTCAAGACATCATCATTGGTCGATTGTACGTATGCTATAGCTAATATTTGGAACAAAGTACATTATAATTGACCAGGTAAAAATGTTGGCATATGTCTTCCAATTTTTTTAGAATCAGGCTCTACATTAACTGACTAAAGTGCATTGTACATTTCAATAATTAATTATACCCTACAATGACTAGAACTATATTAGAAATAGAATTCTCATATATATATATATATATATATATATATATATATATATATAAACAGTCTACAATTTTATGCTTCAGTAGTACATTTGATAGCCCAATGTGTTGCATCGTCACTACCACCCTATAAATCATTCTACCCATCCAATCACACTTTGTAAATATTTGCTGTTGACGTCACACTAATCCCATTCTACTACTTTTGCATTTGGTTAGTAAATCTTTTGAGCACATAAAATTATCATCGTATATTGGTTACTCTACATTCAATGAATATGTATCGATCAATGATTTAAACACTTGATTTCCATTGAAACATCAAAATTAAAATAAGTATAGTTTTCAAATCCACTTTTCATTTATCTCCTTTCATAAAATATACAACCTGAGAATAGGTACAACCTATATAACCCACTACAAGTCTTAGTTATCTTTAATGATTGAATACACACATTAGGTACAAAATTAACAAAGATCCTTGGTATGATCAGCCCTAGCTTAAAACTTTGTTTTATTATAGAATAATTTTACTTAATTATCCAAATAAAAAAGGTGTCATTACCATACTAATTAGTATTTACTTTTTTTGTGATTTCACCTTTTGGTCATCCATTAACTTCTTGCACAATTATAGTAATGGTAACTAACCGAGTGATAAGTTTGTACAAATTTCTTTCTAATAAATTCAAATAATCAACTCCAATGATCGCAAAGTTGCCTACCTTTTTGATCTTATAGTACGACATTAAGGATCAAATTTTTCCGTTTCGTATCCTGTTGGTTAGATTATATAATTGCAAGTCATTCTGGACAATATTACCAAAATCTAATTCATTTAGATGTGAGCTTCGCAGTTTCTTTACAAGTATTAAATTAGCTAATTCTCATGACCTTATTTATGAATGGTTATTTTCATCTACCCCCAAATGCCCTGGTACGGCCGAGAGTGGGGAGAGTCCGCTCTCCCTCTCGAAATGCTCTCAGATGGCCACGCGAATATATAGCCTCTGACAGGGAAGTCCTACTCACTGCCTTCTCGTGGCATTACTGTCGTTTACGAAATTGAGAGGACGAAAAGTGAATGTCCGGCTCTTTAATTGGGTTGGTGGATGTGGAGGATCCACCTAGGAGAGTTTGTAAACCCTGATTCCAAACCAATGGTGCACATGGGCTCCAGTATCCTGAGGGAACAAATGGCGTATGAACCTATTGTTGGTCACCGGCTACCATGGGATTGCATCTCCTCACGATGCTCCACTGCCTTGTGGATCAGACCTTTAGGTCAAAGGCTCCGGGTGTGGTCCCCTAAGAAAACCACCTGCTTCAGTCTGGGCACCTGTGCAGTATCCCAGCCCCCACACAAATCGAATGAGATTTGTGCGGCGCATAAGTATCTGGTGCTTCCTTGTACCAATATTTATGAGTTTAAATAAATAAATAAGCATACTTCTATATACTGCATTCTTACTAAATGAAATATTTTTTTATTACCTAATAAATTGTTATACAAAAGACTTATTTTAAATCGCACCATCTTATTGTTGATTGATCTGAATTGAAAGTTCCATGGCATTTTTAGAATCTTGACGTTTTCTCAGTAGAACATTCAATAGTATCTATGTAAAATACAAAATGGAGCTCTTTATCAGATATTGGATGTTTTTTAAACCTATTCCACCTGTCCAGATAACTCGTACAGCAGTTGCTGTTTATATAATGAAAATATGTAAATCAGCAATATTCTTGTATTATATATCTTAGATTCTTGTGACTTCTATAGATAGATAAATAGATAATCAAATATGCCTGAAAATATTTTAAAAGTGTAAATAAAATTCATAATATGGACAGTAGTTGAATAAATAATGTCCTCCAGTTTCAATTTTCTCTCAAACATTTTGGCCACTTTTTTTAATGTATACAAATATTGTATTTAGCTTACCCGTTTTAAACTTCTATAAACTAAGTTACTACGAATGCTAACTGTATTAAATCACCTACAATAAATTATCGTGATGTTAAATATTAGGATACAGTTCTAGGCACATTTTTCTTTTTACCTAGCCTTCGAATAAAAGAGCGAAAGATAAATATATTTGAATTCAAGCACCCTATGATGAATGGAAAATTAGTTATAACAGCTGAACTGATAGAAAATTTTAATGATTTATTACACGATATTGATTGTTAAAAACATTTTTAAATTATTTTTTGAATAACTACAATGTAAATTTATGCCAAAGAGATATTTGTTTCAGTATTGCATAATTATTGTTGAGAATTCTTTGTTGTGACAGAACTTAGAGTATTAAACTAAGCTATTTTTCGATATTATTATTGTTATTACAGATTGTTTTCATTTCATGTTTAAATGATTTGTGTCAATTAACTGATAATTTTTTGACCAAAATTTTTGTCTAATCATTACTGATATGAGCATCTTTCATTTCATGCCAACAAAACTGTTGCAATCTATAAAAGAAACAAAAATATGATTTTTAATTTAATTGAAGTATATACGAAACATGCTTAAAGTATCATCTATTTACTAGAGTTGCTACAGAGGTGCCATGTATCATTTCATGTGGAATTGCCATATGATGGGCAAAAAGTATGCCTAACAGTCAAATCTTTATTGATTATAGAGTGGCCTACAAACTAAATTCCTTCAATCACCTATGACATGGTTTCATAATAATAATTTGTATATAAGTGTGCCATTTGATTACAGAAAATGTATATTCTTCAGGTTAGTGGTCTTATTCTTGATTTTAAACTATCCAGAGACTTGAGTCAACTATTCTATCTACAACAGCCGTCATGCGGTTCGTTCTTCTTGTGTCAACTTTTAATTACTGTTGCAAAATATTTGACTCGCCAAGTGAAGTTAATCATAGTTAAACATAATTGTTTTCCAAATGCTATGTAGTGACATCTTTCCATTGTTTTTAAATTACTATTTATGTGTTACATAACTATCTTTGTTTCTTTTTATGATGAAACAGGGAATATCAATCTTTTCCGAGCTATAATGTGTGCAGCATTATATCCAAATGTTGTAAAAGTGGATCCAAGATTTACGTAAGTTTTACTATTATTCTCATTATTATTTTTCAGTAGTCTTAATAACAGTCTCAAATTAATGTAATGAACTCACCATGTTGAATAATAGAAATTAATACACTTGTCTGTTTAATTTGAACAAAATAGTCAAAAGTTAAGTTTATTCAAATTACAATCAGCATTTAATGAAAAGGCATCCTTAGTCCAACACCATTGTTCCCTAATCTGTATGTGTATGTATTTTACTTTGCTCTATACATTCATCATTAGTTAAACAAAAGTAGTAATTATCTGAAATTGTCAATTAATTGGAGTACTGACTTCTTTTTAAATTTATCTTTCTGTATGTCGATTAGAGTGTAAAATTATTTTCTTGTTCATAGTTCAATTCTTATTTAAAAATATTAGGAAATAGTATTCAAATGTTTGTAACTACAATTTGTATCTTTAAGTTGTGTAAAGTCAATTCACTTGTACACTTATTAATTGTTTCATTTTTGAGATTACATTGTATAATAAATGCTCAGTATTATGACACCGATTGATGTTCAATTTTGCATAAACAGTGTTTGTCACTGAAAGGAGTACCAAAGACGTACATCAACCTTATAAAGGCTCTCTACTCGAACACGACTGGTCGAGT
Organism: Schistosoma mansoni; assembly: GCF_000237925.1. Lineage (NCBI taxonomy): Eukaryota > Metazoa > Platyhelminthes > Trematoda > Strigeidida > Schistosomatidae > Schistosoma > Schistosoma mansoni. Next base: position 32,066,492 of record NC_031495.1, read on the forward strand.
TAGAGCCTATGGCGAACTGTCATCAGAACTGATTACCTCAAGTGGTGTTCGTCAGGGCTGTCCACTCTCCCCATTCTTGTTTAACTTTGTTGTTGACATGCTTTTAGAGATATCACTTTCATTATCTCAATCTCCTGGAGTTGAACTTTTACCGGGAGACTCACTTGTTGACTTAGAATACGCTGATGACATAGACCGCTTCACTTATCTTAGAAGTCTCATCAGCCCATGTGGTCTGGTTTATGACGAAATCTCAGCACGGATGCAGAAGGCTCGTCTAGCTTTCGCCAACTTGCGTCATTTATGGCATAGGCGACATATCCGTCTAGTAACCAAAGGGCGGGTTTACTGCACAGCAGTTCGTTCCGTCCTATTTTATAACAGTGAAACATGGCCGGTAAGAGTTGAGGATATTCGTAGGCTACTCGTATTCGATCATAGGTGTCTTCGAAGGATTGCTCGTATATCCTGGGACCACCGGGTAAGTAATGCAGTTGTTAGGAAACGGGTACTAGGTAAGGATGGCAAATCGATTGATGAAGTAGAGAAACTTCATCAGCTGAGATGGCTGGGACATGTGTTACGTATGTCCGACCACCGACTGCCCCGACGTGCAATGTTTTATGGTGTAGGAGTAGGTTGGAAGAAAGCTAGGGGTGGCCAGACCAAAACGTGGCACAAATCGATGAAATTGGACCTAGCCATGTTGGTGGATGTAGACTACCTGGTTGGGATGCGCGAGATGATAACAACTGACGGTTAGAGGTCATGAATGTCATGGCTCAAAATCGTTTGCAATGGCGAAGGTGCATCCACTCTTTGTGTTCTCCCAAATTCTAATCTTTTGAATTCTTCATGTCCGTATCCTTTCTCTCTTTCCAAATTTATTTCACTGAATTATACTTCTTAAATAACATCTTCAGACCCTAATCCTTCACATAATGCTTATACTCTTACTAGTTCTACCACTATGGGTTTTGAATCGACAACTGCATCTATGTGCTAATGTGGTATGGCAACTCGAACTGATGTACGTACGTACGAAGTTCTACGTTGTGACTGACTGACTGACTTGCATAAACATACTGTTAGTCATCAGTTTAGGCGACCAACTTTCAGCCATCGTGTCACAAGATTAAAATCTTCTCTATCTATCGTGACTTCCAGACTCACTCTTGTATATATTCATTCTTTCATTGTTGTCTTCGTTGACTATATGAAACGTTTTGTGTAATAGAATCTATTTCTTAAACTTTAATGGTTTTCTGAAAACTGTGGTTTAAATTTATCAATGGTTTTTGTAATGAAATTATATCTCTGTAAATATTAATTTTTTTATCCTTTTGTTGTATATTTCTTCGAAATATCTAACTTGCCATTTACTAATACTAAACGTCCTATTAATCTCCAAACTTATAGATTAGTTATTTAAGTAGTAACGGGGCCCTGTAATCTTGGAAATATGATCTGTGTTTTATTTACTACCCTAGCAAATATCTTTTCTGCATGCACTTCCAAAAATAATCTTGGTAAATTTGTGTTTCTGTTAATACACAATTGGTATATATGAGAAAAAACTCAAAGCAAGTTAGAGTTTAGGTTGAATGTTCTAGGTAAATAACATGAATTAATCAATTATCGGAAATCGTAGGATTGTCACCTTGACGCACAGTTTCAGTAAGAGTAGTGGAGAGTGGAAAAAGTACAATTAATCCACTACTTGTTGCTAAACTACTCAACAATTAACTAATATTCTGTTTTGTAATATATTCTTCAACCTCTCTAACATTGAAAATTGACAGTGAAAGATTTTGTACCTTTTCTTAATGGTTATCCAGATTTTATCATACTCAACACTTTAAACAAGCCAACTTCATCTTTTCAACTGTCTCCTTGATAAATTTATTCTTTCTGTTGGTTTTTTGCACAATATGCCGTTACATTGTTATTGTTGTAGTATTTTTTAAATATTCCACATGTAAAATTTACGTCCATTCCATTCCACTCCATCATTATAATCTAGCTTCAATTGACTCACGCTTTCAACTATGAAAATACTAAATCTCCACAAAACATCAAGGAGTTCTAGTGAGAAGCAGTGACCAGTGGAGTTCAAACCACGCCTGTTGTGAGATAGGAACTCACTGAAGACAATTGGTGAACGGTTGCTCAACTTCGTGGATCAGTTGAAGTTAGGCATTAACACCGTTGGATGCCGGCTCAGTGGTCTATCGGTTAAGGGCTCTAGCGCGAAACTGGTAGGTCCTGGGTTCGAATCTCGCGGGTGCGGGATCGTGGATGCGCACTGCTGAGGATTCCTGTAATAGGACGAAACGGCCGTCCAGTGCTTCCAGGTTTTCCATGGTAGTCTAGCTTCAATTGACTCACGCTATCAACTATGAAAATCTTAGAAATGTATAAAATAAATGTCTACAATTCAATGTCTTTTTCATTATTGAAGTGTTTTCTTTTAATCTTCGTACCTTAATGACCTACTTTTTGTATATAGATTGTAATAATATTTTGTATTTATTAATATTTTTGTTTCTTTGTAATAATTTAGTAAAGAGGGCAAACCTAAAACATCAGTCATTATGGCTTGTCCATCTGAAGGTAGAGCAAATATTCATCCATCATCAGTAAATAGTAAAATTCAACCAACTGAGCCTATATGGATGGTTTATTTTACAAAAACTAAGCTTGAATCAGGATCTGTAAGTTTAACCTTTTAAAAAAAGAAATTGATTGATTTAATTAGTTATATTAACTGATACTTTCTCTACAATCATAGCATATACATGATTCGAGCTATACAATCAGGTATCATTTTGACAGCTGTTTACTATTTCGTAATTTTTAATGGATAACATTTTATAATTATTATTGTGGATGGAAAATGATGTTTTGGTAAATTGTAGGCTACCTTTTATCTTTTTAAAAATATCCTTTCGGAAAAACAATAATCCATAAACTACTAAATGAATATATTTTTTGTTATTTCATATGCTGTTTCAATTTGCATCAATAATGTCTTAAGCTTAGTTACATTAAGATTCATCTCATAACAGTTACTATAATATATAGTACCTGCATTTAAGTCACTGACATTTTCAGCGTCATTTGACCTGTGACATAATCTGTTTAACCTTTATTGCCATTCATTCAAATCAAATCGAATGGTGAGTTAGTGACTAAAATACTTGACTTTTAGTCATCGTTTTACGGACTTAACGTACTTTTGTCTAAGTTAGCTTTCGGTAATCTGAAAGTGTCACAACCCCTCACAACTAAGGTTTGATTCAAGGATTCGTGAATGAATCTATATATAGTTTCTGAAAAGTATGAATTTAAAAGTGAATCACCAAGAACCAACGGATTAAGGTCGTTACATTCAGTGTTTAAAAGCCGTTTCTGAGAAGTTTTTTTCCAAATCAGTCTATGATAAATCGGAAGAGATTAATGAGCAGTAAAATGTTATTTGGCTCATTCCTTGTAGAAAGGTTAGTATTTGACTTTACATGAGTTATATTTGAATGGGCTTTACTTGCTGGAAACAGTGAGTTTCTAAATATTCTTATATTTAAAGATCACATGCAATATATTTTGACATTTCGTAGTACTGCAGAGCTGTATAAAACAGATTTCTTAATTATTTTGTCTAGTCTAGAATCTGTTTCTTGAAACGTGATACCTAGAAAATTGACTTAACTCGACGACTATAATCAGAGTTATGAAATAAATAAGGCGATTATCGGTATAAAAAAAGTGTAATAGAAAGTGCAAATAGTGATTGAGGAGGTTCCATATGTTTATAGTTTGATCGGAAAAACTGACAAACTTGGACTAATGTTATCCAAGACACCAGTTGTCTGATATTTAATAATACTTATTATACATTTATTCGAGTAAACTTCCAAATACTTGACTCCGAAATTGTACTTTTTGGCGCTTAATTCCTGCTCGCTATTTTAATCACTTAGTAATTGAACGTTCTACTACAGGCTAGAAACAAGTTTATTTCAAACAGTTTAATAATATATCTAGATCTCATACTTCAAAGAACATTCAAAACCTCTTTTTTATGTCCTTATTTTATTTCATTTGTATTTTTCTTTTACTTATCAACTAGAGGAGGTCATTTATACATTTCTCCAAGAATAAAAAACAGAATGCTTGCGTGTCCAAAATTAATTTTTCCATTCTATCATAAGTCTCAGTGAGTTAGGTTATAAAGTAGTCTAATCTTCATTATATATTTAGGTCAATTAATTTAGGGTGTGGCCGATAGTGAAATCATGTATACTTTCATTTCATTATATCACGGATATGTAGTCAATTTATGTAAGGTGTTAAATTCAGTATTACTAGTTCTTGGACGAAAACATCTTTATTGTCACGTGAGCATCGTATCTTATTAGTTATTAACTACAAAACTTTGTTTAGCGCTTCACCTCTTTTAATATTTTATGCTCTAGCTTACAGTGGTTCTCTTCATATTTCTTCAATCTTATTACATTTATTCGAATCGCTATTCCACCATGATATATATCCAATTTTACTGCCATAAGTATGTAAACTTTACAACAATTTTGATTTCGAAATATTGTTAGTTTCAAGCATCTGATAAGAACCTAACGAAATAAAATGAATTCATTTTATTCTGCCCAATCCTTTGTTTTTCTCTCTTCAATGAAATTTAGATGAACATTGTGATAAAGAGCAGACACTTCTACCATTTCATCCTGTCATTAAGACATGTTATTAAACAGTTAAACAGTAAACAAACTTGAAAAACTCCACGAAAATGCATCCGTTTTATCCGTATCACTACCACTTTGATTCACTTTGAACTGTGTAATCTAGAGGTTAAGACTATCACGTTTTTGTCAACAAAACTCATACCTTAGTATTCAGCGACTCTCAATTACCACTTCATATTTGATTGTGTTTAAACTTATTTCCACTTACTCCATTACGGTAAGTGGTGGCTTGATGTTATACACAACACTATTGTGTGTATGTTCTAAGTAAATGTTGATTTTCATACAGCATTAATTTCCATATTCTCTGACAGGAAATAGATCACATTCTAATTAATATCATCATTAATATTATTTGCCTAGAATATAATCAAATGGTTTTTCTTCAAATTAAATAATCTATAGACATTAATCTATCATCCTAACTAAACTAAATAATGAAACAAACTTATATATAAAAATTACTGAGCATTTCTAAATTATTGCTTTTCTTTATAACAATAATAATAATAATAAAGAACAGGAAAAAGTAAAAGCTACTTTTAAACTCTTGATTTCATTGATTTGTTTTCCAGTATCCATCCATATTCGACTCAACTGTTATATCACTGAGACCTTTGCTATTTTTCAGTGGTAATATAGAAATATCAAAGGTTAGTGCTTTGTATATTGTTACACATGCCATTACTAACATTATTTGAGATGAACTAATTATTTCTTTCTTAATTACGAGTATGAAAAATCAAATTTTTTTAGAATAATACATTGTGCTTGTAAATTACAACAGAAATTCTGTCATATTTTTCTCTGTAAGTAACAGGTTGTTAGATTATGTTGAAGCTAGAAAAGCGTAATGATCAATTTTTAAATAGCTTTAGCTAAACTATGCTAAATTGAGAAGACAAAATTAATAACACTTAAATTTGACGATTCATAAAACTACTATTAGCAAAAGATCTCTGAAATAACAATTTGATAGTCTTCAACTGTTTCTTTTTTTGTTTTGTTTGGCATTTGTTCATGAATATCAACCTTAATTGAAAATTACTGAGAATTATTACCAGTTTTATATTTCAGACTAGCTGAAAACTCAAATCTGTAAGAATAAGATTTGTAATATGGTAATCAATGTGTTGTTGTAAATAATCCTTATAATTTCTCGAGAGTTTTAAAAAGTCCACAAATTGAAACTCCTCACAAGGACTTACAATGTCAAATAACGTGTTATGAACAAAACATTCCCACTTTCTTCTAGCTTCACTGTCCCTAAATTGTGTTAGTTATGAATACCACTAAAATACCGTGCACAAAACATAATGTGTTGTTAATTGGCTCTATTTATCCAAACACTATCCTATTCAAGTATAAATTAACTATAGATTTAGTTAGATACTCAACTAAGTACGCTTCATAATTTTAGCGTCCGAGTTAGCTTTTTAGGTTCGTATTCGAATCAGATTAATGACCGATTTCATCAATTAACAATACATACAAATAACATATATTTTGCATCTCGTCTTGTCTTAAAGGATTTTGTATGCATACTTCTCTCTCATATTTGTGGCAAATCTCAAAGTAGTTAATAGATCTTTTCACAGTTCACTTAATCTCTATGCTTTGTGACTAACAGATTGCAGTTATCATAATTTAGAAACATCTCTACTATATTTTACTGTTAATGAAAATAATAAATACATTTCCTTCTTTGGCGACAAGTGATGATTATTTCAGTTATGATGTACGGTACTCGGCCATACAAGAAAGTACTTATGCGGTTTTCGTTGCCTGCTTACCAGAATTAGAAATCTAACTGTTTACTTGACATCATGTTTTTTTAAACGATGGATTATTTTGTATTACACAATCAGAAAATATGGACAAGAATAACTGAATGTAATTTCTGTGGTTCTTCATTAAAAAGAGAAAACTCATATCTCCTTAAAACCTTCCTCTAGACCCTGATCAAATAACAACATGGGTGTTTGATCGTAGTATTGAGTAATACAATTTTAGATCTATCCTTGTTTTCAGTTATAAATATTCCTTGTTAATGAATTCCAGCATGTACTATAACCAAATCTGAATATTTCTATCAGTTACCACTAACCATTTAGTATCAAATACAATATCGGGTTATTTAGCTTACTAAAAACATTGTAAAGTTAACTGGTGAAACTGTTAGCACTGGGTAGACATATTTCGTTTTACCAATAAGCGCTTTTTCGGTGTCACAACCTGTTCTTTTTTCCTTGTTTGACAATGCATAAAAATTTTTATGTAGTATGCGCCGGCAAAAAGTAATAAAGTGTTCCTCTACTTTTATAGAACGATACAAGTCTTTTCACCATTGATCAATGGATTAAATTCAGTGGGGAGTTGAAAGTAGTCAATTTATTAAAAGTTAGTTCCAAAGTGATTAAATGTATCCTTTCTTATTGACTGATAGTTTAATTCATGTGTATTTATATGCATTAATTTTACATACAAACCATCAAGTTAATGTAAAATAAAGTCCACTGTTACGTAAAGTTACAGCTTACTATATCCACATTAAAAACTTAAGTGGCAGTGGTCCAGTCACTCCTGAGCTCAACACAATATAACATTTCATACTTTTCAGTGAGTGATTAATTTGATAAATCATGCATTCTAGGAACCTATTAGTCCTCAGGACACTTTTCGATAGCTTTTGATTCAAATAAAGAAAATGCTACCTTTTACTTTACACAGAACTGCGTCTACAAATTATATTGTGTGGACTGTGATGTCTTATATATTGGAAAGTATTTTCTTGAAATTCTGAGTCCAGCCAAAAAACATCCAAGCTAATTAATAAATACTTAGTTATCGTGTAGAATTCGATAAGCTTCGAATCCAATCAGCAATAGCAGTGGTTGCTATCTTCAATGACTATAAAATAAATACTAAAGACATCGAAATAATTCAAAAAAGCTTTTCCAACGATATAGGAAGGTGAGTAGCCCTCAATAGAAAGGAGAACGTGACAATCATCCAACTTGAACCGTTTATCCAAATAATACATTTAATTTTATTATTTTCTAACTATTAATGCATACATACATGCACAAAGTTCACATTGTTCACACTCACCAGCGTACACATAAATATACACAATGATGTCCCACTCACAGTCACCTTGACCAGAGCAACAAAACATAGATATAATCAAACGTCTTTTATTTTGATTATTTAGATATTCTATCCTGGTTCTGTATACTATTTAAATTTGTATTAATTTAATTCGCTTCTCTATTTACTTACTCTCTGAAGAAACGACTTAAACTGAATAATAGTTATGAGACGTTAGGAATTCTCATTAGGATGCCACATATAAATCATGATTTTACTAATAACATCCTATCAAATGCTCGATTTATTTAAAATCATCAAGTCAAATTTTCGTATTAAAAAAGTCGTATGAAGTGGAAATCCAATAATTATGTCAATTAACTAGGAATCAAGTTGCTATGCTCAAATAACTGATTATGATAACCGCCCTCATACCTCTAATAACACTCAAAATCACTGTATTCATAATCAGTCTTTTTCTTCAATTCCTATTATTTCTCACACCTCGACTTTCAACACTAAACTTCTTCTTTCGGCTTCCTCCTCAAGTGTCGCCATGGCAAACGATTCTAGTGCGCAAAACACTGTCCCAGGTCTACTGAGACCTGGGACAGTGTTTTTTGGTGTTGCGTTGTTTGGAATCAAATTGTATTATTTGTTATACAGTTTCCTCCTTCTTACAAAAAAAGGAAACGTGTTCTGTATTCTCAGCAAACACTTAACAACATAAATTGACCAAAGAAAATGAAGACTTTCCAGCAAAAGGTAACCGGTTACATGTGGTGGTCTATAGTAAAGCAGAAAAGCGTTATAAAATTATCAAAAATAGTCAAATTTATTCAACTATTAAATGTAAAAGTCTACAAAACTGACGGGATTTTACACCACTTAGTAAAATCACCGAAGATTATCAAACCATTTCAAGCACCGAATATGATAGTCTATGAGTGGGTGTTATTTCAAAGTAATTAAAGTCATCAAAAGTTCTCAAGTATTGATAAAACAAGCACATAAACGTCAGAATATTATTTCACTTCCTATTGGATAGAAAGTAGATGACAATTCTTTATCAGCTATCTTTTAGTCGCTTTTTTTTATATGCATTCATGTCAACATTTCTTTTAGGATTTACGGAAATGCATGGATGGACTGTTAGAACAGAAGTTTAAAAGTCCTAGCGTGGCTAACTGGGATAGCACAAATAAGGAAGGACGACTCCTCCAAACGATTGTGGATTTATTAACAAGTGAACCCCCTCCAGCTGTTCAAGTTGAGAAATTATCTTAAAGACATCCTCCATAAGCATCTATAAATAGTCATTCGCATCACTAATAACTTTGTAGATATATGTTTCAACATTTTTGTTTGTTAATGACTTAAAATAAATCTTGTCTATCACGAAAGATAACTTTTCGATCCGTTCATTTGTGCATTGTGAGTTTGATTACTTAACATTCAATAGGCTTATGTATTTTTACACAGAGAACTAATTTTGATACCCTACGTATAGAAAACTTCCAAAATCAAACAAGAAAAAGAGAATCCAGCGAAGAAAAATTTCTTTCCGACGAAATCATTTAGAGATCACAATTGATAATAAACTTATCTTTCATCTTCCTTAGGATTTTAATTAGAATCTGTTCTGTTTTTTCAGTTGTGTCATTTTGAACGGTTTCTTTAGAGAATTTGACCGTATCAGATAATATCGAAGATATTTTGGAAATATAGTCAAGGCGATAAGTACAATTCTTTCACCTTTGTCTGGACGACATAACACTTAGTCCTGATTTTTCCGAAGATCAGATAATTGAGATTTATGTTTTTTGTGAGTAATCGACTAACTGTATGGATTTTATTTACATATTGATTACAACGATCTACAAGAGTTGTTTTGAAATGCTCAAAATCTTTATTAGATACTGGAATAAGGTCATTTGTTTGACGAATAAGGCTTTCAAATCAAACAAGTTGTCATCGGAAGAGAAAAGTTGTTTATTTATGACCCGTGTAAATTCTTCTACAGTTGGGAATCCAAAAATCCACCACATGAACGAAATCACTGTATGTTAAGAAGCAGAAAATAAAGGGTCCTTACAATCAATTAGTAAATAAACAAGAGTAGTATTCACTAACACACAGTCCAGTTAGAAATGCACCCACAAATATTTTCTGGAATAGTAAACTTTCAAATTTCATACCAATCGTCTTCTATCTTCAGCATTGTGGTGATACAAATGGCATCTTTGTTTGTTGGCCTAGTGTGTTGAACGTGATCATAAGTCGAAAGTCGGTCTGATAACCTGTCATTTTCATAGTACACATACGTCTTCTAGCAAATCAATAGCCTGAAATACCGTGAAATGCATGAGGCTTTGTCATATTGTCTCGGCCCTAACCTATCTGATTATCCTTAAGATAGGGAATTTATTGTTGGCTTGTGAGTTGGTTGTATTTTTCAATGTATCTTTCGACTTTGACAGACGGCTTTGCAGTTGATAAGATATTTGATACACATCTTTGACAACCTCAGGTGTTTTTACAATTCATTAATACCACGATTATTATATGAAGTTATTCGCTTTGTTAAACGTCATAAATCTTCCCAACTTACTATACAAGTATTGTCTGTGTAACGTCATCCATAGTTTTTGAATTAACATTCCTTTATTATCCTCAATTCTGAAAACTTAAGTTCAAATGATTGCTCACTTTCATGAAGCCAGACTGGGGTTGATTATTCAGTTTGCTAACCACATTTTTCCTGAGAACTAGCGTACTACCGCTCAATCAAGTGCAAAGTAACTATATATATATATATATATATATATATATATATATATATATATGCCTCGCTAGTCGATCATTTGACGAAACATACTCTAGTAAGACTCAAAGACTTCTTAACTTTCAAGTGTACAGAAGATTTACAAATAAAATTCTCAGTCGGTGGCTGGGCATAAGTGACACAAGTTCTAGCCACCTCGTTTGATGAAGATTTGCTACTTCAGCAACCGATTACCTACCTTTACCAAATACTCTGCATTTAACCTCAGTAGACTCAAAATGCAGGAGCAGTGGTTCAAAGACAGCTATGGTGAAATACTAGTAACCTAGAGACACCTACTCTTAGTGGCCATGTTTCACACCCATAGAGTTGAAAGAACTATCTTCAACTACCTGCTTGGATGTTTAATCTTGTCACGATTGCTACTTCTGAGCGTTCGGCTTTTTGTAGTAAAGGGGAAATCTTTCTGTAAAACTCGTCCTTTACTTCACTCGAACTGCAGTCATTGAGAGTGTGGGCAGATACGACGATGAGACAACAGCGTGTGTCCCTATCTTTCCGTGTTCTTACTTTTCTGTTTAATCTCCTATCTTTAGAGGCTATGTTTCACAGTCACGAGGTAGGACAGAACGAACTGCTAGCAGTACACTCATCCTGTGGTTAGCAGATAGAAATCTCGCCGTCACCAGTGGCATCAACACTTAGGTTATTCGACCGCACATCAGCACATTAAGTAGTACTTTTTAGCAACTTAACTGATTAAACTCCTTTATAATGTATGTATATGGATGCAATCAGTCTAGATTCATGATTAAATAAACCCTAATGCAAAGTTACCAAATGGTTCACTTACATGATAGACTTCTAGCATATTCTTCAGTTGGCCGCAAACTTTACAGCTAACTATATAATGTTTAGTTAGAACAGCTTTAGTCGTACAAATCAGGTTAGTGCTCCATAAAAGTCTATTGTATTTCTAAGTAAGTCATCGTGATTTATGTTGGCAATACTTGGAATGTGATGTCGTATTTTGTCTCACGCGTGATATGAAGTCTAAAATTACCCCAACATTGAGATTATGCTTCTAATATGAGAGTTTTGAAGGAATTTCAGCACCAAGTAGGTTCATAAATCATTCGCCTGATCAGGTTCTAAGGTGATTTCATTTGATCAAAGCAAAGTACTAGTACTTTTGTTCATGAACTGCTCTAGCGACCATAAAACGCAGGAATATTTATCTAATAATTCCCCAGCTGATTCATCTCTACGAGCTGTCACAGTATTCCTTTGTAATTATTGGTAACAATATTGTGAGTTCAGAGAACACGTGATTACTCACTAATCATAATGCATTTCATAAGTGCCACAAAGCTGAAATATTAACTCCTACCTTCAGAAACTTTCTACTAAAACTTATACTGAAGAATAGTCCATATTATGATCAATGAATTAAAGTTGTTAAAGACCAGCTATCATCAGGCGCTTTTTCAAGAAAATTTCGGGATATCTCTTCCCATAGGCGATTTCGTAAAATTGCTAGGCAAGTACATAACCCTTTGTGTTATGCAAAATAAGGATACCTGCTTTGCTTATAATTTGATTTTTAAAGTTAAAACATAATCTACTGTGTTTAAAATTCACACACTTTGTTCGCGTATTGTGCCAATATCCTAATTATAAGGGTGGGTACTTTCAACCTTTTGACTTTTATCATGTCTAGTGATGTGTGTTTTCATTTATCACCGGCTTTAAGTTTTATAAATTTTCGTGAAATATATCCGTAGTCTGGGTTAATGCAAAAACCTCAACAGGCAGATAAGAGTTCAAGTTCATCCGTATTCAAAAACATAACACCTAAATTCTCAAACAAATATTCTTTGCTGGTAAATTCAAATAAATAATGTTTGTTAAATACGTGTTTTATTTAAAGCACTGTATATATTCGGTTATGTCTTTCCTTTTACTAAAATCAAGACATTTCAAAAGTATTCTAAGTTTCTTTAGATTCTAGACAATTTGCCTTGGTCCTTTTCTTAAAACCTGGATAGCCTATTGCATTATATATCTGTTGGCCTCAATACCTCGAAAACAGAATAACTGGTTTATCGAACTGAGATATTGAACAAACATTCCTCTTAAAACCATGGAATGTGAATTAATGAGTGTTCAGTCAGGCCTTATATGTATCCTCTAGGATTTGTGAATCTTTCTAAGTAAAGATGAATAGACTACTTTTATAAAAGACAAAGAATCAATCACTGTTATTAATTTAAATACACTACTCTCATCCTTATCGTATGTACTTACGGTTTGGAGAAATTTCTAGGTACCCTTAATAATAGTGGAGGCCACCTAAAATTATTCACAATCTTATTATGTAATCCACTTTCATTCCTCAAAGAGATTTGATTATCACAAGCAATATATTTATGGTGAAACGAAATAACCCATTAGGTGATACAGTAAGCAGAAACCCGAAAAGTATCGAATCATAAATAAACAAAAGTACAAACAATTACGCGTTATAAATATATATTTGGAAAACAGAGATATAATGAAACAGAACATCAAAACTAAAATACAAAATCAGAAATATGTTTTTCCCTTTTAATTTGATCTTTTTCATCCACATACACACTTACAACTGATATAGTTTGGCCGATTGTCCTTGAAGCCCCGCATAGTTCAGCAACGCTGCGCATACCATCTTTCATTTGCTCTACTCCGTAAGAGATCCCTGCTCGCATGCGTTGTGCAGCAACAGAACTTTGGTTACGAAGAGATGCAACACTTTTCGCAGACTTAGCCCTCAGGTCCTGAAATTCACCGCGCAAAATTTTAACCCCGTGACCAACATCACGACAAAGTCTGCTCCGGAAGTCTTCGAGCTTTTCACGAAAGTGTGCGGGATCGGGATTTTCGACGGCTTGAGCTAAACTAGCCAGTGCTTCATGATATTCTTGTGCAAGCTTTTCGTTTGATACAACTAACTTGACGTCTGCGCTCCCTGGACGAGGGAGACAGGGAACACAAAAATTGTTATCTACAGAAGTAAGTGAATGCAAGTAGTCAAAGGAATGAGAATTATCTGTGTCCAGTCGGACTCTGATTACACAATTTCCCGACCGTACACAAACTTCATATTTACATATTTGAGGGCGGTTGCAATGAACATTAGCCTCACCAGTTCTCAATTTAGAATCATTCATAAGCGGCTGATGAGTTTCCATCAACTCGGAGTTGTGATCATCTGAAGTAGGTAGTTTATCATCATTTAGAGCAATAGGTTCTGTGTTAGAGTCACTAGCATTTATAACAATTATTTCACCGTCAGGAGCTAATCGGCCCACGGGTACGCTTCCAGCTGCAAATGATAAACCTGCTTCTTCAATTTCCTGGATTTTTTCGGCGAAATGAACTGTTTCGCACATGTTGCATTTCCAGTGAGTACATGGGCCAAAATATCTATTATAAGTCCATCCTGAGTCTCGCAGTGGGATTAAAAGTTTCTTTTCAGCAGTTTTAAAATTTTGCGAAATCTCTGCAAATTCTACTTCGGGGACTGGGATAACTCCAACATAGGTTTTACCCTTAAATGCATAGGATGGCTGACGACGTCTGAGACAACGAGTTTCGCTACAATATCTGATTGTACCCCCGATTATACCAACTAACAATAACAGGATCATTCCACCATACCCATAACAAAGCGATATGTAGTATATTTGGCCAAAGTATAAGCTGGAAACAACTCTGATGTTGATAGGTGTAGAGTGACTAGTAACTTCTGAAGAATGGGCAACGCACAACCATTTCCCACTTAAATATCCTCTTGTGTTCTCGACATCTAATAAGTTTGTGTCATTAACTTGCGTTATATGTAACACTGTGGGTGCTAAAATGGGTTGAACGACGTAATGCAGAGAATATGTGGTAACTTCGGATTTAATGGTGGAAAGGGAAATAACACCAGTAGGCGAAACCCAAAAAAGTTCATAAGGTAAATCAGAATTTACATTACAAATAAGAGAAAGGCGTCGTCCTGTAAAGATGGAAACAGAAGAGTTACCACCAAATGACGAAACGTTAGACCCAGTTGGGCTTAAATATAAATCGGTAACTAATGTTGGTCCACAAGGTGAGGGCCATGGATCACAAACCGGAAGACCCTCGAAACGGCCTTTTGATAACAGCCTAGAATTAACACAGGAACATGCGACAGGATTGTCAGAAACAGAAACTTGAAACGGATGCGGCAAGCTGGGCAAAATATTTAATAAATTGTGAGAAAGATTTACGAAGGCAAGATTTTTTGAATACTGAAATATATCAACAGGCAGTCGACTCAACTTATTGAGACTTAAATCAAGTATTCGAAGGCTAGTAAGACCCAATAGCAAGCCAAAAGGTGGTAGAGATCGTATACTACAATTAGTAATCGACAACGTTACCAGGTTAGAAGAAATATTGTTGAGCAATTCAGTTCTTGGGATTTCCAAATGAATATTACTGATAAATAGCTCCTTTAGTTTGGGTAAGATGGAACTTCTTAAAAACCCAGGGGATAAAACTCGAGGTCCGGAAACCACATAACTGGTGATAAAAAGAAGAGATGTATTTCCCGGGCATAATTTTAACAGTTCTTCGTGGATTATCGAGTCGGTAGATTCTAACACCAATTCAGCAACTGAATGATTCTTGTGAAGACAGGTTGTTTTTTGACAATCGATTACATAGATATATAGCACTATGATGAATCCTTTTTGGAATATTTGGTGCAGACCATAACTCATCACATAAATAAACTGAAGGTCACAGTTCCGAGAGCATTTGAAAAGGGGTCATTTATAGACTGGACTGTTCAATAGAGCAAATCGTTGTGAACGGAATAAAAGTTTCTCTAGCCTAGCAAGCTTTCATATCTAGTGGCAGTAGATCGCTGATTTTTTCAGATTTTATAGCAGTTTCAGATACAATTGGAAAGACATAATAATTCGTAGTATATTAAGCTTAGTTTCTTCATATTATTGATAAATTTCACTTTATCTTTGAGATTCAGTTGTGTATTTGCATTCTTGCCTCCCCGATTCTAGAGTAAAATTACTCGATGGGGTGACAAAGACATACGTCCGCTTACAATCGAAGTTATGGAAGCCTTCCTTATCAGTTCTTGCACACACCATAATCCGTATACACCTTAAACATCTGAGTCTGAGAATGTCTGAGAGCTCTCTTTCCACACAGTATCTCTTTAGCGAAGAGTCATATGTCTTCAGTACTCATTATGCACAATGCATAAATATAGTTGGTAGCCATCCTTTTCAATTTGAATTCCTTACCTCACTACCCACCCCCAAAGACATTTGATTGCTTATATGTCTGGGAGCTTGACAAATTAAATCCACATTTTCCAGCCATAACTCTTGGAAAATTTCCCATTACTAAAAACTCCTTAAAAAAGAAGTTACAATAGCCATCAGGCACCGATGGCAAACTGACTTTAACAAAAGTCACTGGTCGTGTGCTCTCGTTCCTCAATGCTCTTGCGTTTAATTTATCACCTGCATATCCATTTTAGAGGCTTATAAGCCTGGTGTTCTTGTCTTAAGTTATCTGTGGACCATCATCATCTTCAGTTGGATGATTTTCTAGGAGTTTATCTACATCTAACTTCGATTCACCGAAAATAAACTTAGTGTCAGCATCAGGTCCTGCGCTTTCGGATCATTTTAAGTGTTAAGAGGAAGACATACATCATAAATTTTGCGAAGTGGTCAAAAACAAGAGTAAAATTTCATGAGAAACCAAGAAGAATAGGTTAAGTGATACACGTTTGTACTCACAGAGACTTTATTGGAGCCTAATTTCAGTCTTTTTCATTTACTTAGTAATTTATATGAAAGTTTTCATGATTGTGGCTTTTAGGCTATGGCTTAGTGTGGCGTTTGTATGAACTAATGATTACTTTGTACTCGATGACTGCTTGATTTCGAATTTCACGTACAATACGCTCTTTTGTGCTCATCTAGTACTACTTGGCTAGGTTGCTTTATTTCTTGGATTTTTAGTTTGTGTTATAATTCAAATACTCCTGATTATTACAGTGGAGTCGCGATGGAACCTGTGATGAGACGGCTAAACACACACTCTGATTTGGATGCTTTTGGGGATTACATGGAAAGGTTCGAAATCTGGGCTGTGACCAAGGAAGATGCCGAGGATGGCAATATTATGACTCATTTCCTCTACATTCATCGGAAAAGAAGCATGCAGCTTAATAAGGACAATGCCATTTCAATAGAAACCTATTTCACTCCCTTATGCAACTCTTAAGCAACTACTACTGCATCATGTAAAGTGTACAAATTTCGAATGCGGTAATGGAGAAAAATTTCATAAAATGATTTGTCAGAACATCAGGAATCCCACTACTTTACTACGTCGTCCCAGTCCAATGCGTACTCAAGTTTATTCAGATGACAATTCATTGAGAAGTTGCGATGCAGTTCACGAAGATAAGCACAAGTCTGGTCAAGGTTTGTCTTGTGACAAGTTTTACCCATGTAATTCATGTGTATTTCGTAATTCGAAATGCTTTAAATATGGTCAAACTGGACATATTCAGTCAGATTGTAATAATGCGATTCATTTCGCTGTAATTAATGCTAAAATTTGTGATTGTGATCCTATTAAGGTATGAGGTATGAGTAGATAAGGAACTGTTTAAATGAAGGTGGTTCAGAAGAAAGATGAAGGTACGGGATCATCTGTAGTTATAAAATAAAGTGCTGAAAACAGTATTCTGGTACACAAATTGCTGTCTACCTTCTTTGTCGCAGCAATTCGACCCCATTTTTTTGTTTTTAGAATTTATACGGTCTTGAGCAGGCTTCGATTTTAGCGAATGGTCTAGTTTGCTTGCAATGGAACTGCTCGGTAGGAAGTGAAAACAGTTCAGAGTATGAAACAGAGTTAAAAAAGTTATTTCGCATAAATAAATCAGCATCAATACCGTTGGTTCGTGACATCCCACTTGACCTAAGGGGCCGTAATTGAACGAAATGTTCTGCCCTACAGACACGGATGGATTGTAGCTATCTCCTCACCATCATATATGCTGGTCAATAACGTCACCCTCTCTCCTTTTTTGATGTTAGACTCTCTTACATTTGTGGTAAGTATAAATATTGTTTTAATCAAGTCCCATAGTTGGAATACACTGTCTCTACTAGTTTCATGTTACAACCAAATCAGATGGCTTAAGCGTTTATATCGAAGATACTACAGGTATTGTAGTTTCACAACACTTAACAAGTAACAACTATAATTGAATCGCACCCACCCAGTGAAATAAAAAGTCAGAAGCGAGGAGGTTGGAAGATATGTTTCATGAGTTATCAATATATCGAGAAGTGACTGATCTAAACTGGCTAGTGATCGTAGGAGAAGTTGAGCACGCTATCACAAACCGTGATCTGGTGCGGATGCATGACCGAGCGCATTCAGCTAGGTGAGTTCACCAAAACTAGTGTGGTCAGCATCCAATGTCGAACACCTACAGAGCTATTGATTTTGGGTTTTTTTACCGCTAGAGTATTATGGGTTGGACGTCCACTAAGTATATCCTACTGCTATGAAGATAACTAATGGTATAAGCTATAAGAGACAGGTCAAATTATATGTGGTTAGGAGATGGTAAGAACTAATAGCAAACCAAAGGATATGAAAGAGTAGAAGTTTGTAAAATTTTCAGGGTTGGAAAAGTAAAACTTTGAGCAACTCACAAGAATTTGAGACATTTTGAGATTCTTTTAATCGACCTTAGTTGATCGGCATTCATAAGATTAGTGGGTTATCTATCTACTTGTGATAGAAAAGAAAGACATGACACCCTTGAAGAAGAAAAAATCGTTAACCATTAGATGGATTCGGAATCTGAAAGTGAGAGTTAGAAGCAGGAGGCCATAATTAAGAATCAACTAATAGTGGGAGATGATAAAGCATGATTACTGTAATTTGGTTCTATTCATATTAACAACAATCGGGTTCGTTTTATTTTTGTTCCGTCTAGATATTAGGCGGTCCATAATAAAGTGCCTCATTGGTCAGTGGAAGTTCAAGGAATAGTTGATGAAGTTCTTTAAAGGCTAGTAAAAAGGTTGTTCGCCTTTTGAACTTAGTAAGAGTGTCACAGTTATGGATAAGTATTGGCAATCTGCTCCACAATAAACTATACCGCACTGTAAAAAACTTACAACGCATTTGTTTTCGCTGTTTTGCCAAGAATAGTGTATATGCGTTGTTTCTTAGTCTGTAGGCTGGATCATAGATCATAGTTGGGCAGAAGGTCAGAAATGAGAGTCCATTTATTGCTTTGTAGAGAAATATTAGTTTGTTCCTTAGACTACGGTAGCACAAAGGTTATAAAAAGAGGTGCTTACATCTACCTGTGTAATCGAGAGTGAATTCATTTCTTAGCAGTTGGCGTATGAAAAGCCTTTGAACATCTGATTTTGTCTATGGAGTTCATATTAGAGAAGATAAAAGAGCAGTATTCTAAGATAAGTCGGACATATTTTGTAAAGGGTAAGCTTAGCATGTATATATATATATTTGAAGTTAATATTGATAACCCTTGTCGTCCCAATTCTCTTTATTCATTTACGTCAACTGATTCACACTATGACTTACCTCAATGTAGACTTTGAATAAAGATACGGTTGTGAGCAGCTCATGAGAAACCGCGAAATATAATGAATCTATACTATTCTACATCCAGGTTTCTTCAGGCTTTGTTCAAATCCATAAAAGCCACCAGCTACATGATACAATAGAATAATTAGTCCGAACAGATATCATAACTTGCGCAGTAATAACTTGGAATGTTGCAGTGGAAGCCCTGATTGATTGCAAAGGATATTCAAATATATGCTTGTGCGTACAATCTATACAATACTCAGTTATATACATACGCGTAGTACCCTCGTAGAAGAGCATAGACTGCCCACCAGCATACTCCATCCAACTCTGTCCTGGGCAACTCTTTCCATTTGCTATTGGTCCTTTTAATGTCTGCTTCCGATTCTCGACGCAATATGTTCTTTAGTTTTCCACTTTTCCGTTTCCCCTCAGGATGCCGAGATAACGCTTAACTCGTGATGCAGTTTGGTGATTTTCTCAATGTATGTCCTATCCACTTCCAACGTCTTTTCCTAACTTCTTCAACTAAAACCTCATTCGCCATCTCCCACGCTAGGCTGTTGCCGATGGTATCCGGTCAGTGAATGTTGAGTATTTCGCGTAAACAACTGTTTATGAATACTTGTACACTTTTGATGAATGTAGTGGTTCTCCACGTTTCAGCTGTCTTCCATAGTTTCCCCATCAAGTGTGATTGGATTGGTGTTTTCTGTGTTGTATTTGAAGATCTTGATTTTCCACTAGTGTATGTTGAAGCCTACTGCAGAAGAGGCTGCCCCTACACTGTTTGTCTTGACCTGCATTTGTTGGTGTTTATACGATAGAAGGGACAGGTCAGCTGGGAAGTTTAAACCGTCTAATTGCATGCAAGCTGTCAATTTTATTCCGTGCTTCCCCTCAGGTATCGATGTCTTGACAATCCAGTCCGATTCTGGCCCTAACTTGGAATGTATCTATCAGTTGTCCTTCATGCACGACTTTGCAGTGTGGTCCATTGTATGAATTCCAGATGATATTGGTGGTTTTCTTAGATACACCATAGTGTCGAAGAAGTTTCCATGACGTCCTCCTATCCACACAGTCGAAAGCTTTCTCGTCGTCTACTGTGCCTCAAATCCAGTTCCGCTACACTCTGTTGAAAACCTTTCATGGTACCGATAGTAGTTTGGTGCCTGTTTAGTTCTTGTATTTCCTCAAATCTCCGTTCTTTGATGTCTTCATGAGGTATTCCTTTTTCCAGTTTGTCAGTGGCGCTTGTTCTTCATACCAAATCTCCCTGAACAGAACGTGGAGCAACTTGATAGTTACTTCTGTCAAACCTCAGAGCTTCAGCTATTACGTCGTCTAGTCCTTCTACTTTTCAAATCTTGACCAGCCTGATGGCCATTCTGATTTCTTCGATCGTTGGTGATGTGACATCGATAGGAAAGTCTTTGTGTGTTGCTTCAATATCCAGTAGATTCAATAGAACTGGCCTATTTAAGAGTTCCTCAAATTATTCTACCCATCTGTTCTTCTGTTCTTGAGTTTTGGGGATTATCTTCCCTTCTTCATCCTTAACCAGTCTCTCTGGTCTACTATATTACCACTGATAGTTTCTTCAGTGTGTCATATAGTTGTTTTTTATATCTCCTTGTCATACAGCTTTTCCCGTTGCTATTGCTAGGTCTTCCACGTATTTCTATTTGTCACTTGTAATGCTTCTCTTCACTTGCTTGTTTGCTTCTGTGTATTCGGTTTATGTCTTGACTAGGGAGACTACCCTAAACTCGGTGGTCTCCCTATAATGCACTAAACTGGCTAGAAACTAGCTATTTTAGTCAAAAATATGAAAGCGGGGATATATATATATATATCGCGCGCTTAGAAAGTTTTTAGCGTCTTAACGAGCCGAAAACACAAAAATTTTACGCGCGGACTACACCTGGATCCGTTGCGGACTACACCTGGTCTCACGTATAATCTGCGGATTACACCTGGATTAACTGCGGACTATACCTGGTCTCACGTATGATCTGCACAATACAATATTTTTTTAGAGAATAGGTAATGATAAGTACGTGCAAGCGTTGATATGCATACTAGTAATAGCATATCCACTGCGGACTATACCCGGACTCTGTTAGTGATTGGCATTCCTTCATCTTCACAGATTGTTTCTCTCACACCAGACTTCTTGCTGCCAATGGCTCGGATGAGTTGAAAGAGGTTCCGGCAGTTAACAGATGCAACTGCTGCTTCCAACTCATTGGCACGCTCCGAATACCAAGCTTCTCAGTTCTTACTCAAGCTTTGCACAATTTTATTATGTAATAATCATCGCTTATGGTGAAATTGGCGGTCATCCGGAGTAGACCAACGCGCTCCAACGAAATGTAAGGAACCTTTAGAAACCCGATGCTTATAAGTGGGACTTTTCGCAAAGCTGC